>NC_091437.1:62295552-62512126 GCF_964237555.1 Oryctolagus cuniculus | reverse complement strand
AGGAGAATAAGAAGTCGTGGATTACCTGCAGAGGTCATATAGAGAAGAAGGGTGATAAGAAAAAGACACAGACACACAACATCCCCACCCCCACCAGCCTCCCAATCAAGTCCAGTATCTCCCATTTCTCTCCCAGGATGACTGTGAGCTAGGAAATCATAGCGGACTGGAATCCACTGAGATATTCCTGCTTGCTGGGGAAAATATGTGGGTCAGTCCTCTAAAGAGAAATTAAACAAATCAAGGCTATTCCTACTCCAAGCAGGTTCATATTTCTTTTGACAACTTGTCTGATATAACGCTTTCCTTAGAAATAATCACGGGGCCAGCGCTGGCATCCCTTATGGGCACTGGTTCAAGTCCCAGCCACTCCACTTTCGATCCAGCTCCCTGCTAATACGCCTGGGAAGGCAGCAGAGGGTGGCCCAAGTGCTTGGGTCCCTGGACCTGTGTGGGAGACCTGGAAGAAGCTCTTGGCTCTGAGCTTTGGATCAGCCCAGCTCCAGCTCTTGTGGCCATTTGGGGAGTGAACCAGTGCATGGAAGACCTCTCTGTCTTTCCCTCTGTCTGTAACTCTGCCTCTCAAATAAGCAAATCTTAAAAAAAAAAAAAAAAAAAAAAAAAAAAATCAGAGTTATAGAAAAGTTGGAAGCATGAAACAATTTTTTTCTTTGACCAACTGAGAATGAACTGTTGACCTGACGTCTCATCAACCCAGAATATGAGGGTATGTTCTGTAAACAATCTTATAGATGACCACGATGCAACCCTCAGAATCAGGAAATTTAACTGATGTATCACCGCAGTATAATGTATGAAGTAGTCCCTTGCTATCTGTAGGGGATTTGTTTCCCTGCCCGTGATACCAAACTCCGAGGATGCTCAAGTAAGTCCCTTATACAAAGTGGGGTACTATCTGCTTACAGCCTATGCAATCCTGTTTACTGTGAATCTTCTTTAGAAGACCTGGAATCCTGATGCAGTGTAAATGCTATCTAGATGACGGCTACATTGCAGCGCATGTTCAGTACAATTCACCCCCAGCCCCTTGCGTATTTTCTCATTTGCAGTCGATTAGATCTATGGATGGGGACTCCATGGACAGGCAGTAATTACATTACTCCCACTCAAGTTTTGCCAGCTGTTATTTTTAGCAGAAGGATCTAGCTTAGAATGTGTTGCATCTATTTGTCCTGTCTCTCAAGTCCTTCTCCCTTAGTCTAGAACAAATCCTCAGTGTTTGCATTTACGTCTCTTGATGAGCTCACAGTTAGATTCAGGTTGTGCATTTCTGGCAGGACTGGCAGAGAAAAGTGGCAGCAGCCTACTCGCTGCCTCCCACTCCGTGGAGGGAGCACAATCTCAGCTTGCTCCATTACCTATGATATCGACGGTGATCACTTCGCTGAGGTGCTGTCTGCCAGGCCTCTCCTCTTTGTAACTGCTATCCATCTACTCTGGGAGATACCCTGTTCCACACACTTTGAAATTTATTTATATCAATGAAGATTCATGATTCTGCTGTATTCAAAAGGCTAAGCCATTGCTTATTTTAAGGTTCAAGACGTTCCAGATGAAGTCAGCTTGAGTAGACAGTTTCTGAGACTGGCACGTCCCCAGCACTCTCGGAAGAATTCCTTGTTTTCTGGCACCAGCCGTCCCGGCCCTGATCAGCCATTTCTCCAAGGAGCCCGGAGTTTTCTTAATGGACAGTGGTACTGAAAAGCCAAGATGTAGGTGCTAAGTGTGCGCACTGCTACTGGAGCTGCCGCTCTCAGGCACTCTCCATAGACATGCTGTGGTAGGCACTGCCAACCTCTTTTAGATCAACTGCAAGGGCAAGGAACACCTGTTTAAGTCATTTTCCCTAACTGGCAAGAATCCATTTTCTATTTTCTTTTTATTTTACTTCTTAGCATGATAAATTTACTGGGTTTATCTCCCTCTGCCTGACAAAGCACTTCTCTCATTTAGCTTAAACTTATGTCTTCAGAGGTTTTTTTTTTTAAAGATTTATTATTTACTTGAGAGGTAGAGTTACAGATAGAGAGAGGGAGAGACAGGGAAAGGTCTTCCATCCACTGGTTGACTCCCTAAATGACTACAACGGCTGGAGCTCAGTCCATCTGAACCCAGGAGCCAGGAGCTTCCTCTGGGTCTCCCCATGTGGGTGCAGGGGCCCAGGCACTTGGGCCATCCTCTGTTGCTCTCCCAGGCACATTAGCAGGGAGCTGGATCAGAAGTGGAGCAGCTGGGACCCAAACCCGCGGTCATATGCAATGCTGGTTTGGCAGGTGGTGGATTTACCTGTTGTGCCACAGTGCCAGCCCCCAGATTTTTTTTTCTAAATATTTATTTATGTGAAAGGCAGATTTATATAGAGAGAGGGGAAGAGAGAGAGAGAGAGAGAGAGAGAGAGAGATCTTATATCCTCTGGTTCACGCCCCTAGATGGCTGCAATGGCCAGGCTGGACCAGTCCAAAGCCAGGAGCCAGAAGCTTTTTCTGAGTCTCCCCTGTGGTTGGCAGAAGCCCCAACACTTAGGCCATCATCTGCTGCTTTTCCCAGGCCACTGGCAGGGAGCTGGATCAGAAACAAAGCACCCAGGAGACAAATCAGTGCGATATGGGACGCTGGTATTGCAGGCAGCAGCTTTAGCTGCTCCACCACAGCCCCGGCTCTGGTTCTCAGATTTTAGCCCATCAGTCGTCATTTTCAGTTCCCTCCTGAGTCCGTCAGACTTGTAACAAGTATTCTTGATATGAACTCAACAGAAGTTTTACATAAAGGTGAAATAATACTTTCTCTTTCCTTTTCAATCACTGCTTGAGAATATGTAACACTGCTAGTACAAAACTAGCATTGTTTTGTTTATCAATGATAAAGGGCTGACATCACCAGGAAACAGATTACATTAGCACCAGAGACCCCTTTTGGTTTGTAGTTGACAAAAAAATTAGCTCTGGACTGGGTATAGTTTGGATTTCTCTTGTATACGCTAATTTAAAAGCAGGTCAGCTGTCACTTTTCTGCCCTCTCCTGGAAGCTGGTGATTTTCTTTCTTTCTTTTTTTTTTTTTGACAGGCAGAGTGGACAGTGAGAGAGAGAGACAGAGAGAAAGGTCTTCCTTTGCCATTGGTTCACCCTCCAATGGCCGCCGCTGCAGCCGGCGCACCGCGCTGATCCGATGGCAGGAGCCAGGAGCCAGGTGCTTTTCCTGGTCTCCCACGGGGTGCAGGGCCCAAGCACTTGGGCCATCCTCCACTGCACTCCCTGGCCATAGCAGAGAGCTGGCCTGGAAGAGGGGCAACCGGGACAGAATCCGGCGCCCCGACCGGGACTAGAACCCGGTGTGCCAGCGCCGCAAGGTGGAGGATTAGCCTATTGAGCCACGGCGCCGGCCGGAAGCTGGTGATTTTCCTGAGTATCTGACCACTACAAGAGCTGACCACTGTCTGCAAAGTGGCTCCTCCTTGAGGTTATCTAGGAAGGGCCAAGTGCACAGCAAGGTAACAAGTGTTCGCAGTACTCAGAACCAACAGCTCGATATTCGGTCATGTGTTATCAGCTCTGTGAAAGCTACATCCTAGGCCAGCACCACCACTGCAAGTCTTTGTACTTCTTTCCCATCGCTAAACTCCATTTATGGTAATTTCCCTCTGTCTCAGGTGGTCATGGTGTTCTTTTTCTAAAATAGTTTCTAAAGGCCTTCAAGGATTAAATAGTGAATGAATGGTTAGTTCTCCTTTGGTCACAAAGAATTCTTTTCCGTAACTCAAGTAGATTTTTCCTCCAAAATTCTTGAGTAAATTTTGGTTAGGTCTTTCAGATAAAATTTTTTGTTTAAGAGTTTTGGGATAGATATTCCCTGAAACTCCACAGAGCTGAAGTGTATAACAGTGAAACTGCTGTGAATGTGTACCCCTAAGTACATATGCAAGCAAAACCCAGGAAATACAGGGGAAGCCAGGGAAAGGGAATCAACGTTTAGTAACCATCTACTCTGTGAGACGCACTCATGCTACCCCAAAATAGAGATGTAAGATTCCCCCCAAAATAAATAAATCTGTAAATGAGATAGGCACAAAAGCAGCAGATTTTTTTTTTTTTTTTTTTTAGCAACTTCTTTTTCATCAGGAGGCCTCATAACTTCTCTTCTGTATTAGTTCTCAGAGTCTTCCTCCCTGTTGGCCAGTAAGCCTTATGAATTCCAGAATCACAATGAAGCCATCTCTAAAATCCCTGGTGACGAGCACAGTAGGTGATGTATCTGCAGTTTAAAGTCACTATGGTGTGTGTGTGTGTGGGGGGCACACGGTGGCATTGTGGTGTAGCAGGTAAGGCTGCTGCCTGTGACACCAGCATCCCAGGTGACAGTTCAAGCACTTGGATGTCTGCCACCAATGTGGGAGATCTGAACTGTGTTCCTGGCTCCCAGTTTGTTCCAGTCCAACCCCAACCCCAGCTGTCCCAGGCCTTTGTGAAGTGAGCCAGCGGACAGGAGAGCACCTGTCCTCTCTCTCTGTCTCCCTCTATCTCTGAAATGAATAACACTTTTAAAAAATTATTTTCTTTCAAATAGTTTTAAAATCCATGCATATGAGGGGTACTCAAAAAGCTCAGGGAAAATGTGCATCATAAAAAAAAAACTGTGTATGTGCATCATAAAAAAAAAAAAAACTGTGTGGGAGCTGGTGCTGTGGGGCAGCAGATTAAGCTTCTACCTGCAGCATCGGCATCTCATTCTGGCGCCGGTTCGAGTCCCGGCTGCTTCACTTCCCATCCAGCTCCCTGCTAGTGTGCTTGAGAAAGCAACAGAAGGTGGCCCAAATGCATGGGCCTCTGCACTCACGTGGGAGGCCCAGGTGAAGCGCCTGACTCCTGGCTTTGGCCTGACCCAGCGAGCTGTTGTGGCCATCTGGGGAGCGAACCAACCAGCAGATGGAAGATCTATCTCTCTAAATATTCTATATATATATATGATATCAATATATATCAATCTCTCATATATATATGTGAATTAGTTCTCATTTCACTGGAGAACACTGGACAAGTTACAAAACCTTTTTTTTTCCATTTTATTCATTCATTCATTCATTTGAAATGCAGAGAAAGAGACAGAACTTCCATCAGCTGGTTCAATCCTGCCCCCTTCTGTTTTTCAAAGCAGCACACATCACCTACAATCCTCTCAAGAATCCACGAAAGCTTCCCAAATCAACTGCTCAGACACACACACACACACACACACACACACACACACACACACTTCACATAGCTTAGGTGGTCCTTACCGTTAGAGACTGTGAAAAGTGGAATCGTCTCTCTACTCGAGAATCATTGGGTAATTTGAAAATGATCTTGACACTTTCAGGGTCATCTGGAGAAGGCTCAGGAGGAAGGCACTCCAACTTCCTTTCCTTTTCCTCTTGTAAATTCTATAGACACAGAGTGAGAAAGAGGAAACAAGAAATACAATGATCACCTGGGTTCATAGTGCAGTCAAAGGAAAAATGACCGATTACCACAGAAAAGACCACTTGGCAAGTCAGGAAAGAACTAATTCAGAGTACTGTGGCATCACGTCTATTATTTGTTGACTATATATTTACCTATTTAACTATCTGAGGAAAAAGAATAGTTCAAAGACACTGGCTTTAAGCAAGTGGGCTTGCACAATGAAACAAGATCATGAACAAAATGCCATGCCAGCCAACACTGGTACTAGGAATGAATACGTGAATGTCAAGGAAAATGTAATGACCCACAACTCCAACCTCTTCCAGCTTCTTACTTCCACAGCTATGAAAAGACTAGGATGGCAAAGTCTTGGCAGTCTGGGGATGACAGGAAGCAAAGACACAGGGTACCTGCCGCCGTCTCTCCTCTGCCAGCTTTTGCTGCTGCACCTCTTCTTCTTTTTGTCGCTTCCTCTCTCGTTCCTCCCTTTTCTTTCTTTCTTTCTCTTGGTCAGCCCTGAGAGAGGCCAAGTAGGCCTCATCCTGCTGTTGTCTTAGCACCTGGGTCTGGTTTCTTTCTTCCCTGTGGACAGATCAAAGCATAAAAGGAAAACAGCACTCTCAAAAAGCTCTACGTTTCCTCATACTGAAGCTGAGTAGAAGATTGACACCATATGAGATTCCAAACTCAGAGCTTGGCAGAATCTGAGTCAACTCTCCTCTGTTTAATTTGTCAAAAAAGAGAAAGGGGGGAGGGACAACTCTTCCTTTCCTCTTTTACCTTTTATATGAATACAGTATTATTGTTACCATATGATCAACAATATCCTATTCTACAGGTAAATAGCCTACTGCGTTCCGCTTTTTGTATATGTTGCTTTCACAAAATCCAAACCCTATACGCCCAGATTTGTAAAATGTAAAAAAAAGATGTTTCATTAATCAAAGATAAAATACCATTAATATTTTGGTGTACTTCCTATTTTTTTTTTCCTATAAAGTTTTTTCTTACCAAGAACAACGTTTAGCTGATTCAAGTAGTTGAATAACCATTCCTGTTTTACATTTTCTTTAAAAATTAATGGGGTACGGGCCGGCGCCGCGGCTCACTAGGCTAATCCTCCGCCTAGCGGCGCCGGCACACCGGGTTCTAGTCCCGGTCGGGGCGCCGGATTCTGTCCCGGTTGCCCCTCTTCCAGGCCAGCCCTCTGCTGTGGCCAGGGAGTGCAGTGGAGGATGGCCCAGGTGCTTGGGCCCTGCACCCCGTGGGAGACCAGGAAAAGCACCTGGCTCCTGGCTCCTGCCATCGGATCAGCGCGGTGCGCCGGCCGCAGCGCGCTGGCCGCGGCGGCCATTGGAGGGTGAACCAACGGCAAAGGAAGACCTTTCTCTCTGTCTCTCTCTCTCTCTCACTGTCCACTCTGCCTGTCAAAAAAAAAAAAAAAAAATTAATGGGGTGCAGCTGGCGCCATGGCGCAGTAGGTTAATCCTGTCTGCAGTGCCAGCATCCCATACGGGTGCCGGTTCAAGTTCCAGCTGCTCCTCTTTCGATCTTGCTCTCTGCTATGGCCTGGGAAAACAGTAATAGATGGCCCAAGTCCTTGGGCCCCTGCATCTGTGTGGGAGACCTGGAGGAAGCTCCTATCTCCTGGCTTTGGAATGGCGCAGCTCTAGCCGTTGCAGCCACTTGGGGAGTGAACCAATGGATGGAAGACCTCTCTCTCTCTCTCTGCCTCTCTCCTTCTCTATGTAACTCTTTCAAAATAAATTAAATCTTTTAAAAAATAAAATTAATGGGGTTCAGTTAATTAATATTCATTCTAGTGGTTAAGACACCTGTGTACATGGGTGTCTTCGCCTTCTGCCCACTTCCTGGAGGGGTGCCCAAGTCTGATACCTGGTTCTGGCTCCTCACTCTAGCTTCCTGCTAATGCAGAACTGGGAAGCAGTAGGCTCAGTGGGGCTGCTATCATGCAAGTGGGAGACCCGGATTGTATTCCCAGCTTTGTATTAGCTCAGTCCTGGCATTGTAGGCATTTGGAGAGTGAACCAGTGTACTTTCTCTTTCTCAAATTATCAAAACAGAACAAAACAAAATAAAACAAACCTTTATTTATTTATGTGTTTATCTGAAAGGCAGACAGAGAGAAAGAGAGAGAGAGAGAGAGAGAGATGGATGTTCCATCTGCTGGTTTACTCCCCAAATGGTCACAACAGCTAGAGCTGGAATAGGCTGAAGCTAGATGGACTAGATCATCAGGTCTCCCACGTGATGGCAAGGGCCCTGACACCTGCCTTCCCAGACGCATTAGCAGGAAGATGGACTGAGAGTGAAGCAGCTAGGACTCAAACCAGCATTCAGATATGGGATGCCTGCATCACAAGCAGCAGTGTAACCAGCCACACTACAACACCAGCCCCTCAATGAAAGTATATTTTAAAATTACTTTAAAAATTGAGATAAAACTTATATGCACTGAAATATACAGATCTTAAATCTACACTTCAATTAATACTTAGAAATGTTCTATAGTAACACTCCAGAAAGTGTCCGCTCCTATATAGTTTCACATGGTTAAAATCATACAGTATTTATAGCATTTTTAAGTCATTTTGTAAAACAGTCATTTTTGTAAAACAGGTATTTTACAATGCTACTAAAAATTCCATATAAAAAGTTAGGTGGGAGTTTCTTGATGGTGTTTTAGCATTATAAGTCATAAAACTTAAACCATACTTTCTGACCCAAAAACTGCACTTCTAGGAATTTAAATTTTATCCTGAGGGAATCATCATGAATTGTTAAGAAATTCTATCTATGCACGCTATTTATATTAGTAAAAAAATCTGAAAACTATCTAGAATTCCAACAAGAGTGGCCTGGTTACATTATGGTGTATTTAGCTAATGGAGTGCTATGTAATGAGAAAATGTGGTAAAATAGAATTTTAGTGATGAGAGAAAATGCTGTGCTATACTATTGTATGAAAACAGTTTAGAAGATAGTATTGTCCTAACTTTATAACATTAAAAAAAGTGCATTTGTGACACTGTGATATATATGTGTGTTTTGCCCATGGTTCCCGGCTCATAGCTTCTACTTCTGAAGCAAACCACAAAAACTACAATTTTTTTTTCCAGGTGGGTCACAGAAACTCTCATCTTCCCTTGCCTTTCCGTCTGGGAGCTGCTCATAGTTCTCTACCCATGACAGGAGATCATAAGATCCCTATCAGCAGAGATTCTGCCCTCAACCTGGGAGGAAGGAGTGCTGCACAGACAGGCCAAGAAGAATCTGGACAGATAGGCCTTGCTGAGTTTCACCACTCAGACCCCCTTTTGTCCAATTACATTTCTAAACGGCCATCTATCCTTCTATCCTGTTTATGCAATGACATCTCCACAAACACCCTACAAAGAAAGACTGGGTCTGTAGAGCTTTCAGAGAAACAAACACATGGAGGGTCCTGATGGGTGGTGCATCTGGAGAGGGCATGGAAGCTCCCCCCCTCTTCCCACACACCTTCTCCATGCAACTCTTCCTCCCTCTCCTTCGTCATATCGTTTCTAATACACCAGTACACCTAACTGCTTCCTTGAGTCTGTCAGCTGCTCTTACAAATTAACTGAACCCAAGGAAAGGGAGTATGGGAAACCTGAGTCATAGTCAGTCGGTCAGAAGCACAGGTTAAACAACTCAGGGCTTGCAATGGCATCTACAATGAGTGGTGATGTGGTCTTGAGGACTGAGCCCTCTGCTGGTGGGATCTGACACTATATCCAAGAAACATCAGAACTGATTGCGTGTGTGTGTGTGTGTGTGTGTGTGAGAGAGAGAGTGAGAGTGAGAGTGAGAGAGAAAGAGAGAGAGAGAACCCCCCCTGCCCAAGATCTGGTGTCAGAAGTGATCTGTGTTGTGAGGGTCTAAGAGACCTTAACACCATCAAAGTATGTATATGAGTATGTATATAAAGATATGTGTATGTCTATCAAGTTAAAAGAAGATATCAGAGTATTAAAAGTAGTACTAGGGCCGGCGCCGCGGCTCACTAGGCTAATCCTCCGCCTAGCGGCGCCGGCACACCGGGTTCTAGTCCCGGTCGGGGCGCCGGATTCTGTCCCGGTTGCCCCTCTTCCAGGCCAGCCCTCTGCTGTGGCCAGGGAGTGCAGTGGAGGATGGCCCAGGTGCTTGGGCCCTGCACCCCGTGGGAGACCAGGAAAAGCACCTGGCTCCTGGCTCCTGCCATCGGATCAGCGCGGTGCGCCGGCCGCAGCGCGCTGGCCGCGGCGGCCATTGGAGGGTGAACCAACGGCAAAGGAAGACCTTTCTCTCTGTCTCTCTCTCTCTCTCACTGTCCACTCTGCCTGTCAAAAAAAAAAAAAAAAAAAAAAAAAAAAAAAAAAAAAAGTAGTACTAGGATCATGAGTGGTTTTTAATATTTTCTTTGTGCTTTACAGAGTTTTACAAGTTTTCTGTAATTTAATGTACATAACCTAATGGGGGAAGGAATTAAAACCATGTGATTCACATCTGTGATGGTCACAGATGATCCGATACAGAGTGACTGAGGTCAAAGTTTGTAAACATTCTGACACTAAAGTAAACATTCTGACATGAAATGGGCAAGGATTTTAAAGTTGCTTAAGACAAGGAAAAAGGCAGGATTTTTGGAGCCCCAGATAAGTCTTCCAAACTTGTAACTGGCCTCTTCCTTCTACCTTTCTAGGCGTTCTGACACCAGGTAAGTCTGGTTCGCATCCATAATAAATGTCAGTTGGTTAATCAGGTCATCTGGTTGAATGAGGCCTTCTAGGCGTCCCACCACAGTCATCCTTCGGTCCTTCAGCATAATCATGGCCAGGAATGGATAGGTGTTCTCTCGTAAAGCCTGTGAGACTGACAGAAAGACCCAAGAGATCAAGGGCAGGTCTTAGGGATGAAATCTTAGATCAACCTTAATCTTAGACTTAATCTTGATCAATCTTAGACTTTCCACAATGAGTAAGAGAGAACTGCTTTAATTCTGCTTTAGAAAGAAGGGAAGTGCCACTTATACTCTGCTTTTTTTGGTTCTAGTTTCTTCATCTTTGCTTCTTGTTAAATACCTGTATCCCTAAATCTAGAGGCTTGATTAGAATAACACAAGCTTTACTAGTGGGAGGTGTGGCTGTTGTGATGATGCTGGAGAAGGCTGCAGGGTTCGAAGATGGTGTCTGCCTGATGGCAGGAAAAGGATCTAGGATGAACCTTGCTGCAAGTTTCAGGCTGATGCTACTGGTGATGATCCCCCCACCATCTCTCTGTCTTCTCTTCCTCTTGCCTAACTCCTTCCTTAAACTCGTGTATCTTTTTCTAACCCTTAAAATAGTTAGTTTTGCACCAAAAGATTAAAAAGGTTGGTCTCCAAATACTCCAAAATTTAGATAATGGAATTTTATCTGTTTTCCTTATGATGTGAAAGCTTTTTATAAACTTCTATGAAAAATACCTTTAACCTCCTCTAGTCACTACCGTACCCTGACAAAGCCATATTACAAGGGTAAAACACATGTTGCAGGAGCTAGTCAGGTATTTATTTATTTTTTAAATTAGGAGTACAGACTCAGATTCCAGGAGGCAGGGAAGACATCTGTTCCATCTTTGGTTTTCAAGATCTGCTGCAGTGTCTGGCATGCTTCTGTACATCCAAAGGAAGCTTGACAGAAGTAGCTGCAGATGACTGTGCTTATCTTTAGTGGGTGCCTTCATATCCTCCACCAACTTTTAAAATACTTATTTTCAGTTAAGAGCTGTTGTCAACAAAGAACTGAACTTTCTGAATCAGTATCAGCACTCAGGGTACTCAAAAAACTACCTCACTGTGTAAGCAGCACTAGTAAAATTGCTAAGGGAGTCAGCAGTGAAGCAAGCACAGTGGGTTAAACTGCAATGAAACATCTACATTCCACATTCAAATGCAGATTCTTGGTGATTCAGCTTCTTGCCAACCTTGGTTACCATCCTAGGAGGTGGTGAATGACAGCTCTAGTATTTGGGCCACTGTCACTCGTGTGGGATATACCCAGATGGAGTTCTGGGCTCCTGGCTTCAGCCTGGATATTTGCAGGCATTTGAAGAGTGAACCAGCAGGTGGAATATCTCTCTCTGTTTCTGTCACTCTGCTTTTCAAGTCGATGGAAATAAAGAAATAAATACTTTAAAATTGCTAATGAAGAGAATATACTTTTTAGTAAAAAGCTCATTAAGATTAAAGGCAACAACAACAACCAAACTCATTAAAGGTCAGCTGCTGGCCTGGACTGAGTGTATTTTAAAATAAAAACAGCTCTGACACGGTTAACTCTAAATAGAAAAACAATTTCAATGAGGCAAAAGAAACACAACTTACCCCTGTATCCCTCAGGTTTGTTTGTAGAGCATGCCCAGAAGAGCATTCTCGTATTTATGAGGGAAATAACTTCAGGGGCACAGAGTGTGTTGCTGTGGCAAGAGAGGAAAAGAATATGAGAACAACTTCTGACTGCAAACTGTCAGTGGAGGAGGTGAGAAGAGAGAAAAAGATCAGCTCACTCACCGACAGAACTCATCAGAGTCCTGGTGATCATCTCCATGAAGATAAACCAAAAGAAAGCGAAGCTCCCGCTTGGCATCATTAAGCGCCTGTGAGAAACAGAAGGGCACTGCTTACAATGAAGATCATGCCTGGGGCATTCAGTTAGCCTAAGGGTCCTAATGGATACAGCCATAGATTTAGGAACCAAAAAAAAAAAAAAAAAAAAAGGAGAAGTAAGGAAAAAAGGCAAGCAAGAAACTAGAAATTCCCTGGGCTCCTACTTTCACACCCTTGGCATTTCTCTCACTATACAAAGGCTATGCTAACAAGCTTTAATGAAGAGGTTTTAGTGATGTTAGGATTTAAATTGTACCAGGCACATCAGAGCAGACAGGATGACAAATACAGGTTCTCAGCAATAGAGGTTTCCACAGTCTAAATGAATACAACAAGAGCATCTGAGCATGTGAAAACGAGGTGAGAACTTTATACTTCACAGCTGTAATATCATTATAAGTAAACATAACTGCGAAGACGAGCCTGGCTTCAGGCCGTATATTAGCGTGGACGAGGGACTGTGGGACTCACGAGCATCCTAAAGAGCACGGGATTTACAAGATTTTTCAAAGACAAGGCCAGTGTCCTAAGACACCTGCGTATACTTTCACATGTGCATTCTCCTGAGCTCATTGCACTTGAAGATTCCCTGAGTGGCCAATGCTGGTCCACCCTCAGGGCTGCACATGTACAGAGGGCACATTCCAGGTGCTCGTCTTACTCCACTTGTTTAGAACTCTAATGTGGAGCAGTGCCTGGCACACGGGAGGTGCGTCATGTTTATGGAGTGCGGTGGCAGCAGCCAATGAGGAAACTGTTAGAGGAAAGCAGATGTGGGAAAAAATTCAAGCAAGAAGAAAGAGTAAGCATTTTTCCTCACTCTCCAGAGTCATAAGTCCTGGAGGCTGCAAAATCAACCACCCTATTGCCTACACTCAGTGTTATTAGTTCTCTACTCTCATCTGGTAAATAAGAAATATGCCTAACATGCACGGGACTACAATTCCCCCCCCTCAGAAAGGTGGCAAAGGTCTGTATGGCTTGCGTTGAATGACATGTGCCACCTTGAATCTACAGTCTATGGCCTTAGCCAATTCTATGGGGGATTAAAGAAGATTTAACCTTCCTCTTTAAAGGGGCTTACAGTCTAATAAAAGAGGCAAGACACTAACATAAATAACTGTAATATAAGAATGTGAAATTGCTGTAAATTAAGAAAAAGCCATGAAGAACAAAAGGAATGATTAATATTTTAGATCGCAAGGTAGGACAGGATAGTGTACAACAATCAGGAATGGTCCTAAGAGGGGAGTGACTTGAGCTTGTTGAAGGATGGGTAAGACTCCAATTAGCCAAAAGGTGAGGAAGGCATTCCAGTAGTGGGCACAGCAACAGCCATGGCACAGAGGGAGGACAGTAACGGGACACGATCAGGGAACCCAGGGTCCGGGGAAACAAGTCACACAGAAATGACCTCAAAAGAAGGTTGGGATTAGATAGATCAAGGAGGGCCCAGCTGGAAGGTTTGGTCTTTTTTTTTTTTTCTTTCTACAAACAGTAAAGAGCTAGTTAAGGTTTCTGAGTAGAAGAATGACATGATCAGTGCTGGGCTATGCTCTCCTTTGAGGACAGAATCATATTGGAAAGTTGGCATCTGTATTGTTTGTGGCACTGACCTGGCTGTACGTTCCCTGGTAGAAGACAGGGTGTGCCCTCCCATATTTCTCTTCAAAAGAGTGCATAAATGAAACAATGTCCCCAACGGGGTCAGTGACCCGGCTGCGAGGGTCAGGCCGTATAAAACGAAGAGCAAACCTGGGGAGGAAGGAATAAATATTACATGAATCCAGCTTACTGAGGTGCATTTGGAGTGGGCCAGTCCGTACCGATTCCTATAACAGAACCAGAGGCATGGCAACAAGGGAGGGAAATGGTCTGTGAGTGGACCACCAAGCTGAGGGCAGAGTAAGGCTCAAAAGCCGCAAAATAGCCAGTGTTGTTCCACTGCCTATTCAAGAAGAAAGCAAACTACTACGAATACACATTCCAGCACTGGTCTAAACAAATCCAGAGTGCTTTTTGCAGGGGAAAAAAAAATTCGGGCTAGAAGGGTTGGGAAAAAAAGACACGGTATCCAAAAAGATCATGGGCCAGGGTACACATCCAGACTGTCTACAACGAATTAGTACCACAGCCACTAGTCATGTGTGGCTCCTCTAAATTTAATTGAATAAAATAAAAACCTCTAGTTCCTTAGCCATACTCGCCACACTTCAAGTCCACAACAGTCATGTGTGGTCTGCAGCCTCCATCAAGAGTAGTGCAGACAGAGAACGATTCCATCATCACAGGAAGTTCTACCCAACACGGCTGCTCCGTGACATAGATCTCCTTCCGTTTGTCCTACTAGCCTCTCCCTCTCTCTTCTGTTCTGGGATTTTAAACTTTTAGCGAACAGTCCCACACTACTCAATTTACTGATCAGGACTTCTAATCTGACCGGCCTTAGAATCATGGTTTATGCTCTTCAAAGCAAAAGTCCACTTTGCTTGATGACTTATGGTTGATGGCATCCACGAAGGAAGTTATAAAACTGAGCCACAACACACTGGTAGATATGGAGTACTGGTAGCTATTATCAAGTTAGGGATCTGTGGCACCACACATCTGTTTCTAAAGAGAGCTCATCCTATTATGAGGGAACTTCAGAAAGTTTGTGGGAAAATGGAATTAAAAGATTAAGTTTATTTTGGCACAATTTTAAAAGTCAAGCATAGTTTTTTCATAAAACACATTTGCTATGAATTTTTGGAAGTACCCGTGTTATTTATATTGCACCTTTTATCTATCTTTTGGGTTTCTAGAGAAGACAACAGGGCAGAGGCCGATGTGCTACATAACATTAAACAAGTTGCTTGAAGGAAACAGCTGCATTGAAATTAGTAACACATGCCATGCATATTTTCCCAAGGAAAGCAAACAAGGTTCATTTACTTGAACATTTTTTTATCACAGAAAAGGTGACTGAACTATGACTCCTTACCAAATCTTGAGCCACTTCCTTACCCCCTCAACGAATTCCCCACATGTATACAATTTCACTTGGAATTTCTCCTGAGCAATCAAATCAAATTCATTGACACAAACATTCCAGATCAAGGTAAAAATATCAAATCTAAGTTGTGCATCTCAGACACTGAATAGAAATCCTTTTAGAACACTGTTGTCTTGACTCCTTTCTCTGAAATTGTTTTGGGATTATCTCTAAATTCTCAAATGCTGATGAATGGATTAAGGCTTTAACTTTTTTGTTTTTCATTATAATATATTCTGCTCACACACAATTTAGGACAATACACTTTAAAAAATATATAGATGTCAACTGAGTCTTCATTATGATTTTAGAGGATTTAACCTACTCATTCTTAAAAAAACAGGGATGAAAAAGGTACTTAGGGGGTAACTGGTGACTATTAAGAACTTGGCTAAAAGTTAGAAAGGAGCTAAGTGGCAGCTTCTCAAAATACCAAGGGGCCAAGGTCAAAGATGTTATCTGATTCTACAGCTGATGAATCCTGACTTCCAGACTGTTTCCTAGAGCAGGATAAATGGAGAAAGGTATAGGCTGCCCTGAATGTAAGGCCCAAATCAGATATACAGCTCCATTTGTTGGCTGGGATGAATCCCACGAAGCCTGGGTGTGGCTCTACATCAAACACCCAAATCTGATGTGCCAAGACATCAGGCCCCAGCCCACATTTTCTAGCCTTGTACTTTCTGCAGCTTCCAATGAAAAGCTCGTTGAATGGTACAGAAAGGAAGCTAGGGGAATGGTGAAGGTATGAAGCAAGTGGGAGTATACAAAAAAGGGTTCCTGTGTCAGCAACTGAGGGGTTGCCAGGGCACAGTACAATGTACACAAGGAATATCTAGAGTGGTGCAACTATTGAAACCTAGGGCAAAGTGGGTAATCTCAGAGCAAGAGAATTTGTTGAGCTTGTGAGCAGTCAGACACAGAAGAAGTGGTTTAGGTTACAAGGTCTACGGAATGTGAAGCTAGGAGATAATGATGGTTAGAAAGGAAAGGGCAGTGGAGATTAACTAGGGATGCAGAGGTGAAAAACATGGTGGGGAAGGGAGGAGACCAATAAATGTAGGCAGAATGATTCTTGCAAACAACAGGCAAGACTAATTTTAAAACTCTCATTTTATAACACCTGCCACTATGCTTGAACAATTTAAAATATTTTTACACTGTATTAAAAGACAGTTCAGGAAGAGTATAATCTCATGACAAATTGTCAAGTCAAAACTGATAAGAGTATAAAACCTTTCTGGTCTAAGTTTCAGCTCCAAAGTCTACCCTACTGCTTCTAATACATAAATACAGAGGTACGTACCTAAATATATCAAGTATCGTGTAATAGGTAAATCGGAATGGAAGCATTATCAAGTAATAACCCCATCCAAGCAGTCCCTGAAATTCCAAAAACAAAGTTAGAGACCATTCTCTCAATCCTGAATACTTTACAAAATGGCTGATTCAAGGGTGGGTGTTGTGGTGCAGTGGGTTAAGTTGCCACTTGGGATGCAAGCATTCCATAAATGAATGTCCAGGATCCACGCCCATTTCTGCTTCCAATTGAGCTTCCTGCTTAATGTGCCTTGGAGACAGATGATCAGCCAAGCATCTGTGTCCCTGCCACTGATGTGGGAGAGCCAGACTGAATAATTCTAGGCTTTTGGCTTTGGCTTGGTCCAACCCTAGTTGCTGTGGGCATTTGAGTAGCAGAACAGCAGATGGAAGTTACCTCTCATTCTGCCTTTCAAATAAATAAATAAACAAACATCTTTGAAAGAACCTTTATTAAAATTGCTAATTCAGATTGTCACTCTTCCCCTCTCACATGATCTCTCCTTCTGCACAACAGTTCTCTCTTCCTGGCTACTTCAGCCTTTAGAGCCATTGACTGTGACCTCACTTCACTTAGTACCATTTTTCTCACCTAATTTTTGTATTAAATTTCCTTTTACACTTTTCCTGTAGCTACTTACACTGTCAAGTCCATTTGCAAGTTTATTTCCACAAATGATAAATAATCATTCATTTTTGATTTATACTTCAAAATACATTCTTCAGAAATAGCAAGAAGAGTAATCATTATTACTATCTTGGACATTTGTACATAAATGAGAAGCTATTATTATACTGCATTCACAATGACAAATCCCTATGTAGCTGCTAATTTTAGTAATGCTAATTATTAACAGAATTATTGCTGTTATTATTAACTAACATAAAGGGCCCTATAGTTTATAAAACATTTTCTTTAAAAAAATATTTATTTATTTGAGAGGCAGAGAAACAGAGACAGAGAGCTCCCATCTGCTGGGCTCATTCCCTAAATGCCTGCCAATGACCAGGTTCAAGGCTGGGAGCCAGGAACTCAATCTACATCTCCCACGTGGAGGGTGGGAACCTAATTACTTGAACTCTGGCTGCTGCCTCCCAGGGTCTTCATTAGCAGGAACTGAATAGGGAGCAGGGCTGAGAACTGAACCTAGGTAGTCCAATGTGGGACACAGGCATCTTAGCTGCTGTGCAAAACGTCTGTCCCTAGAAAGCATTCCTTAAAACATATTGTGTTAACCTGAGATCCCTTCTGTGCCCATGGTGAGGGAGCTCTGCAGCCCCATGGCTGACATTTGGGTCCAAAGACTAAGTTAATAAGCTCAAAGCAAGCTGTAGAAACACTGGGCATATACAGACTTGAGTCATATAATTGCTCTAGAAATTTTCTACTTTACAATATCCCCAACAACTATAGTTTTCCCCCTTATTCATAGTTTCACTTTCCATGGTTTCAGTTATCTATGGTCAACTATAGTCTGAACATTTTAAATGGAAACGTTCAGAAATAAATAATACGTAAGTTTTAAATTGTGCACCATATTAAGCTGTGTGATGAAATCTCATACTGCCTCCTTCCATTCTGCTTGGAATAAGTGCTTAGACAAGATTCCTGCCCCTTTATTTTAAGATGTTTGTTTATTTATTTTAAAGAGTTACAGAGAAGGAGAGGCAGAGGTAGAGAGAGATATCTTTTATCTGCTGGTTCACTCCCCAGATGGTCTCGTTGGGTAGAGCCGGGCCAGGCTGAAGCCAGGAGCCAGAGCTTCATCTGGGTCTCCCATGTTGGTGCAGGGGCCCAAGGACTTCAGCCATCTTCTGTTGCTTCCCCAGGCACATTTGCAAGGAGCTGGATGAGAAGTGAAGCAGCCAGGACTTGAACCAGTACCTATATGGGAAGCTGCCGCTGTAGGTGGCTGCTCTACCTACTGCGCCACAATGTGGACCCCTGAAAGGTCCCTTTCTAGTGTATCCCTGCTTGTTACATAGTCACCTTGGTTATTAGATCAACCTGTGTTCAAGTGATTTTTATTGCAATTAATAAAGGTCCCAAAATAGTAGTGATGCTATCAATTCAGTCACCAGAGAAAAGCCATAAAGTACTTCCTTTATGTGAAAAGGTAAAAATTCTCAAGTTAAAAAAAATTGTATGCTGAGGCAGGAACTAACTGTCTATTCATGAAATTGTAAAGAAGGAAAAAAGAAATCCATGCTAATTTAGTTTCAAATTGCAAAAGTTATGGATACAATGCATGCAAAGTACTTAGTTAAGACAGAAAAGGCAGGGGCCAGCATTGTGGTACAGCAAGTTAATCACTGGTTAAGTACCATTGGCTGTTCCATTTTTGATCCAGCTCTCTGCTAATGTGCCTGGGAAAGCAGTGGAAGATGGCCTAAGTACTTGGGCCTCTGCTACTGATGTGGGAGGCATGGATGGAGTTCTGGGCTCCTGGCTTCAGCTTGGTTCAGTCCTGGCTGTTGAAACCATTTGGTGAGTGAACCAACGTATGGAAGAGCTCTTTCTCTAACCTTGCCTTTCAAATAGATAAATAAATCTTAAATATATGCAAAAGGCATTTAATTATAGGGTTGCATATTATCAGTGGCTTCAAGGGATGGAATGTTAAAGTATCAAGTATTCCACAAAAAGTGTAATGATGATTATATTATAATTGCTGCAAGATTACAGAGAGGGAGTCAGTGCTATGGTGTAGTAGGCTAAGCCTCCACCTACAGAGCCAGCATCTCATATGGGCACCAGTTCATGTCCCAGCTGTTCCTCTTCAAATCCAGCTCTCTGCTATGGCCTGGGAAAGCAGTAGAAGACGGCCCAGGTGGTTGGGCCCCTGCACCAATGTGGGAGACCAGAAGATGCTCCTGGCTTCAGATCAGCCCAGTTCTGGCCATTGTGCCCATTTGGGGAGTGAACCAGTGGATGGAAGACCTTTCTCTCTGTCTCTCCCTCTCTGTCATTCTACATCTCAAATAAAAAAATACAACCTTTATAAAAAATACAATCTTAAAAAAAAAAGAGTAAAGGGAGTGCTTTCTTAGTATTCACAACACAAGTACAAGAGGTAAATGTAGGGGTTAGCAACGTGCTTTAGAAGGTTAAGCCTCTGCCTGCAGTGCTGGCATCCCATATGGGCGCCAGTTCAAGTCCTGGCTACTCTACTTCTGATCCTGTCCTCTACTAATTCGCTGGGGAAATGCAGTGGAAGATGGCCCAAGTGGTTGGGTCCCTGCATGCATGTGGGAAACCCAGAAGAAGTTCCTGGCTTTGAATTGGCCCAGCTCTGGACACTGCAGCCATCTGAGGAGTGAACCAATAGATGGAAGACCTCTCTGTGCCTCTCTCCTTTCTCTGTGTATCTCTGTCTTTCAGATTTAAAAAAAAAAAAAAAAAAAAATCTCAAGAAAAAAAAAAAAAGGGCTGGCGCCGTGGCTCCCTTGGTTAATCCTCTGCCTGCGGCACTGGCATCCCATACAGGCACTGGGTTCTAGTCCCGTTTGCTCCTCTTCTAGTCCAGCTCTCTGCTGTGGCCCGGGAAGGCAGTAGAGGATGGCCCAAGTGCTTGGGCGCCTGCACACGCATGGGAGACCAGGAGGAAGCACCTGGCTCCCGGCTTCGGGTCGGCGCAGTGCCGGCCGTAGCGGCCATTTGGGGAGTGAACCAATGGAAGGAAGACCTTTCTCTCTGTCTCTCTCACTGTCTAACTCTATCTGTCCAAAAAAAATAAATAAATAAAAAAAAAAAAGGTAAGTTGAACTCCAAGGGTAAGAAAGTGAAACTCCAAGAAATTCCTTAGAGTTCATTTTTAGTACACACATCTGACTTCTGTAACTAGACTGTGAGAAATTAAAGTTTGTTTTGTTTTGTTTTTTTGTTTTTTTCACAGGCAGAGTGGACAGTGAGAGAGAGAGACAGAGAGAAAGGTCTTCCTTTGCCGGTGGTTCACCCTCCAATGGCCGCCGCGGCTGGCGCACCGCGCTGATCCAATGGCAGGAGCCAGGAGCCAGGTGCTTTTCCTGGTCTCCCATGGGGTGCAGGGCCCAAGCACTTGGGCCATCCTCCACTGCACTCCCTGGCCACAGCAGAGGGCTGGCCTGGAAGAGGGCAACCGGGACAGAATCCGGCGCCCCAACCGGGACTAGAACCCGGTGTGCCGGAGCCGCTAGGCGGAGGATTAGCCTAGTGAGCCACGGCACCGGCAGAAATTAAATTTAAAATGGGAAGACTGGCTCTTATCTTCAGATTCCCAAAAGCAAAATACCAGGCTATTGGCGCATGCTTTTTTTTTTTTTTTTTTTTTTTTTAAAGATTTATTTACTTGAAAGGCAGAGAGAGAGAGAGAGAGCGAGAAAAATATTTCCATCTGCTGTTTCACTCCCCAAATCGATGCAATGGCTGCAGCTGGGCTGAAGCCAATAGCCTAGAACTCCACCCAGGACTCCCAGGTGGGTGTAGGAGATCAAGGCCTCGGGCCATTTTCCACTGCTTTCCCAAGTACATCAGCAGGGGGCTGGATTGGAACTGGTACCATTATGAGATGCCAGCATTGCAGGCAGATTAACTCATTAAGTCACAATGCCAGCCCCTTGGAGGACTCTTAAAATGCCTGCTGAATTTAAGTGAACCACCTTCTTCCTATTAGTCCTTCAAAACTAGTTTCAAAGATGTGGCCAAGGCCCCCATAAAGATCCCAAGTACTTCCTCAAAAGTAGGTTTAAAATTAAGTGAACTGAAGCAACAAAGAAGTTGGTAAACAGATCATAATCTAAAAGCAGAGATCTATTAAACATGTATCAAACACTTTTAGACACATAAATAAATCTATGCACTCAGAAAAAAAAAAAAAAAGGGTACTCTCCAACCAACCAGCCAAAAACAGAAAAAATGATAGAATCTCCAACAATTTATTAAACCATCAAAGAAAAACTATATATGTACTAAATCTAGAAAGGGCCCAGGTCTAGGTAACAAATTTACATTCTAAACATTTCCTTTACTCCTATCATAGAGAAATCAATATAACCAAATGAAGGAACTTATAAAATTAAAAAGTGGGAAATTCCAGCTGCAAAATGACTTGCCCTTGGTTGTGGTCTTGAGACAACATAGCTGTATATCCTGTGGTCAGCTGTATTAACCTGCAGGGGTCGGGATGGAGGTGGGTTGAAAACACTGGGTACACCCTCTTGCTCATTCAGTCTGTCCTGTACAGCAGCCTGAGGAGGAAAACAGATACAAGAATTTCAGTGATGTCCAGATCAACTCAGAAGGAGAGATGCAACAAATGCTTGGATGATCATTTCACAAAGGTCACCAGAGGAGTGCATCTTCAAGGAACTTTCAGCTTGCCGTACTGGGAGACAATGAGAATTCGCACATAGTAGAAACCAGGGAAGCTAGCAGGAGACTACATTTATGTAGCAAACACCCTGCTTTTATTCAAATGCAATATATTACTTAGAATGCAGTGCTTCACTCCACAATCCCTAGTGGACACTGCAGTAGAGCAGTTTGGATCAGAGGTATCTGATGGAGGACTTTGGAAATGAGAAACTTAGGTCAGAATACTAGTTCCATCACTCAGAAAGTTGTTCAACTTATGAGCCTCAGTTTCTTTGGACACAACAATGAAACAATGAAGGAACAAAATTTCTTTTTTTTTTTTATTTTTTGACAGGCAGAGTGGACAGTGAGAGAGACAGAGAAAAAGGTCTTCCTTTGCCGTTGGTTCTCCCTCTAATGACCGCCGTGGCCAGCGCGCTGCGGCCTGCGCACTGCGCTGATCCGATGGCAGGAGCCAGGTACTTATCCTGGTCTCCCATGGGGTGCAGGGCCCAAGCACTTGGGCCATCCTCCACTGCACTCCCTGGCCACATCAGAGAGCTGGCCTGGAAGAGGGGCAACCGGGACAGAATCTGGCGCCCCGACCGGGACTAGAACCCGGTGTGCCGGCGCCACAAGGCGGAGGATTAGCCTAGTGAGCCGCGGCGCCGGCCAGAACAATATGTCTTAAGAGTTAACTTTGGGCTGGCGCCTTGGCTCACTTGGCTAATCCTCCGCCTGTGGCACCGGCACCCCGGGTTCCAGTCCCGGTTGGGGCGCCGGATTCTGTCCCAGTTGCTCCTCTTCCAGTCCAGCTCTCTGCTGTGGCCCGGGAGTGCGATGGAGGATGGCCCAAATGCTTGGGCCCTGCACCCCCATGGGAGACCAGGAAGAGGCACGTGGCTCCTGGCTTCAGATTGGCGCAGCACGCCAGCCGTGGCAGCTACTTGGGGGGTGAACCAATGGCAAAGGAAGACCTTTCTCTCTGTCTAACTCTGCCTGTCCAAAAAAAAAAAAAAAAAAAAATTAACTTTAAAATGGAATGGAATGGTCATATATAAAGATCCTAATAAAACTCCAGGTAGGCAACTGGTAACTCAGTTAACAACAAAAAACCATTTCACACCACTCCTCCCTTTTCAGATTTATTTACTTATATTTGAAAGGCAGAGCTACAGAGAGAGAAGGAGATGCACAGACAGAGGTCTTCCATCCGTTAGTTCACTCTCCAGATGATCGCAATGGCTGAGGCTGGGCCAGGCCAAAGCCTGGAGTCTGGAATTCCATTGGGTCTCCTTCATGGATGGCAGAGGCCCAAACACTTGGGCCATCATCTTCTGCTTTCCAAGGCACATTAGCAGGGAGCTACATCAGAAGTGGAGTAGCTAGTTCTTGAACTGGTGCTCACATAGGATGCTGGTGCTGCAGGTGGCAGCTTAATCTGCTGAGCCACACCACCAGGCTCCCACCTCCTTTCTTTAAAAAAGGTTTATTACTGGGGGTGGTGCTGTGGCATAGAGGGCAAAGCTGCCGCCTGCAGTGCTGGCATCCCATGTGGGCGCCAGTTCTAGTCCCGGCTGCTCCTCTTCCAATCCAGCTCTGCTATGGCCTGGGAAAGCAGAAGTTGGCCCAAGTACTTGGACCCCTGCACCCATATGGGAGACCCAGATGAAGCTCTGGCTCCTGGCTTTGGACTGGCCCAGCTCTGACCGTTGAGGCCATCTGGGGAGTGAACCAGCAGATGGAAGACCTCTCTCTGTCTCTCTCCCTTTGCCCCTGCCTCTCTGTAAATCTTTCAAATAAATAATCTTAAAAAAAAAAAAAAAAAAAAAAAAAAAAAGAGTTGGGGCTAGCGCTACGGCATAACAGGTAAAGCCGCCGCCTGCAGTGCCGACATCCCATATGGGTGCCGGTTCAAAACCCGGCTGTTCCACTTCCAATCCAGCTCTCTGCTATGGCCTGGGAAAACAGTAGAAGATGGCTCAAGTCCTTGGGCTCCTGCACCCATGTGGGAGACCTGGAGGAAGCTCCTGGCTCCAGGCTTCGGATCATCATAGCTCCGGCCATTGCACCAACTGGGGAGTGAACCAGTGGATGCAGACTGTGGGGAGCAGCCCGGACTGGACTGAGTTACTGGAATTAAGACTTATTCTATGCATCTGCTCTCCCACAATATGGCGCTGGGAGAGAAGTAAACAGCTTCCGCACAGCTGCCTCCAGTTAAACCAATAAACTGTAGGACTTGCTCCTGATTGGAGAGCAGCGTACTCGGCGTGTGGGCAGCCGAGTTGGGATTGGCGGAGGAGGACTATAAAGGAGGAGAGAGACGGCATGCACCGGGAACATCTAAGGGGAACATCTAAGGGAACACCTGTGCAGCCCCCGAGAAGAGCCGGCCGGCGGTGTGCCGCTCCCCTGCGGAAGTGGGGAATGTGGCCAGGGGGAACTGCCCTTCCACGGAGGTGGAAGGGATAGTAGCCAACCCGGGAGGAACCAGCAGCAAACCCGGGGAGGGCCGAGCAGACAGAAAGAACAGCGCAGGGTCCTGTGTCGTTCCTCCACGAAGAGGGGGAGCGACATAATGGTGCCGTGACTCGGATAGGAAGCCTAGGCAGGGTTTTGTGTCGTTCCTCCACGAAGAGGGGGAGCGACAGCAGACCTCTCTCTCTCTTTGCCTCTCCTTCTCTCTCTGTGTAACTCTTACAAGTAAAATAAATAAATCTTTTTTTTTTTTTTTAAAAAAAAGGTTGACTATCTATTTGAAAAGCAGAAAAAGAGAGAGAGAGAGAGAGGGAGGGAGGGAGGGAGAAAGAGAGGAAGTGGGGGAAGGAGGGAGAAAGAGACATCTTCCATCTGCTGATTCACTCGTCAAATGGTTCCAACAGCCTGGGTTGGGCCAGGATGAAACCAGGAACAGGAACTCCATCCAGGTCTCCCACACGGGTTGCAGGAACTTAAGTACTTTAGCCATCATCCACTATTTCCCAGCATAGTAGCAGGGAACCGGATCAGGAGTGGAGTAGCCAGGATCCTGGAACTCTGATATGGGATACACACATCATAGGAGGTAATTTGACCTGCTGAAGCACAATAATGCCCTGCCCCTCATTCCCTTCCTAACTCTATGCCTGAAAACAGTTGTTTGGGGGTTGACATTGTGGCGGGGCAGATAAAGCCACAGCATGCAATGCTGGTATCTCAAATGTACACTGTTTCAAGTCTTGGCTGCTCCACTTCAAATCCAGCTCCCTGCTAATGAGCCTGGGAAAGCAGCAGACGATGACCCAAGTATTTAGACCCCTGCCACCCATGTGGGAGACTTGTAAGAGTTCCTGACTCCTGGCTTTGGTAAGGCCTGGTCTGACCATTGCAGCCATTTGGGGAGTGAAGCAGTGGAGGGAAGCTCTCTCGCTGCATCTTTCCCTGTCTCTTTGCCTTTTAAATGAATAAAATAAATCTTAAAAAAAAAAAATGGTTATTTGTCCCAGAATAATAATAGTAATAAAAAATCAAACCGAAAACCAGCCTTCCCAATGAGATATCTGGCCTCTTGCATCATACCAGATGACTGCTCTGGTACCTGTAGGTTGAAGCTCCCACACCCAATAGTCTTACAGTGAAGACTGGTTATACCAGAAAGAGCAACCTTGTGGTTGAAGGGGAGGATTCTGGATAACTCCAGCATAAGTCATCATGGAGACTAAGTGTGGGCAGCCAATTGAATCAATTATGCTTCGATAATGAAGCCCCAACAACACCAGACACAGAGGCTCAGGTTGGCAATACTTTCCATATTGTTACACACCTGTGCCAGGAGAGTCAGTGTATCCTGACTCCACTGGAGAGGAATGTTTGGAAACTTGTGAGTCTCTGCCCTATGTGTCTTCTCCTTCAGCTGAATTTAATCTGTATCTGTTCTCCAGAATGAACTGTAACATTTATAACAGATTTCAGTGGTTTTCCAGTCAACTATTAAACCAGAGGGTGGTTTATGGAACCTATTTAACTTGCAGCTGCTGTCAGAGTGAAGGTGGTCTTTCAGAGAGTTATGTGGTCTCTAAAGTGGATAGCTGACTTTAAATGTTCCAGTTTTACCCTGTCTCTCCTTCTCTCTGTCATTATTTATACCTTTCAAATAAATAAATAAATAAATAAATCTTAAAACAAACAAAAAACTCCAGTTTTGGGTCTGGCATTGGGGTTTACTGGGTTAGGCTGTCACCTGTGCTGGTTCAAATCCCAACTGCTCCACTTCTGATCCAGACCCTGCTAATGTGCCTGGGAAAGAAGCAGAGGATGGCCCAAGTTCCTGGACCCCTGCTACCCACATGGGAGACCTGGATGAGTTTGGGGATCCTGGCTTCAGCCTGGTTATGCCCTGCCCTGCCCTGATCATTTGGGGGAGTGAACCAGTAGATGGAAGATCTCTCTCTAACTCTGCCTTTCAATATATAAATAAATCTTAAAAAAAAAAAACAACTTTCCAATATAGGTAATAATAGGTAGCTCCTTACTTACATTCAACAAATGGAATTAGGACAATTAAATAATCACATACAAAAGAAAGAAGTTGACACCCTAAGTCACACAATACACAAAAATTAACTCACAGTACATTAAAGACTTAGATGTAAGAGCTATAAATTCTTACAAAGAAAACAAGAGTGTAAATCTTTGCAACATAAGAAAAAAACTGATAAATCGGTCTTTATCAAAATTAAAAATCTATGTATAAAAAGAGAGTGAAGAGGAAACACAGAATGGAAGAAAACGCTTTCAAATCATCGATCTGTAAGGGTCTAATACCCAGAATATATAAAGAATCCTTACAACTCAATATCAAAGACAACACAATTTATAAATGGTCAAAGGACTTTGAACAGACATCTTGGCAGAGAAGATATATAAATGGCCAAGAATGTAAAAAGATGTTCAACATCAGTATTAGTCATCGAGGAGATCCAACACTAAAGCACAACGAGCTACTACTTTATAACCACTGGGATGGCTGCAATCTGACAGATGGGCAGGAGATCTTTTTCAGCATTCCAGACATGGCAGTTCCACTGGGCAGCCACCTGGGGTTCCAGGCTTCACTTCTTCAAGCAGGACCATGTACTTCAAGAACTACTCTGGCAGATGTGTTGGGGTCATCATCTGCTGGTTCATTCCCGAGACACTGCCTCTCCTGTGAGTCAAGACTATGCCATTGGCACCGATCAAGAAACAACCTCGGCCGGCGCTGCGGCTCACTAGGCTAATCCTCTGCCTTGCGGTGCCGGCATACCGGGTTCTAGTCCTGGTCGGGGTGCCGGATTCTATGCCGGTTGCCCCTCTTCCAGGCCAGCTCTCTGTTGTGGCCAGGGAGTGCAGTGGAGGATGGCCCAGGTTCTTGGGCCCTGCACCCCATGGGAGACCAGGATAAGTACCTGGCTCCTGCCATCGGATCAGCGCAGTGTGCCGGCCGCAGCACGCTGGCCGCGGCGGCCATTGGAGGGTGAACCAACGGAAGGAAGACCTTTCTCTCTGTCTCTCACTGTCTAACTCTGTCAAATAAATAAAATAAAATAAATTTTTATAAAATTTATTTATTTTTTAAGTCAGAGAGGGAGAGACATGGAGAGATCTTCCATTCGCTGGTTCACTCCCTAGACGGCTGCAGAGGCCAGGGCTGGGCCAAGCCAAAGCCAGGAGCCAGGAGCTTCTCCTGGGTCTTCAATGTGAGTGGCAAGAGCCATCTCCTGTTATCTTTCCCAGGCCATCAGCAAGGATCTGGATCAGCAGCAGAGCAGAAGGGATGCAAACTGGCACCCATATGGATACTGGTGTGTCAGGCAGCAGCCCTACCACACACCACATTGCCATCCTCCTTCCCCCCATTTTTATAAGCTATTAATTTCTTGAGTACTTTGTAAAATGCCCATAGCTCTGGGAAATAAAGTAAAGCTTGTCTTTAGTCAAGTTTAGACTTAGTGTAAAGGCATTTTAAAAAAAGATTCATGAAAGGCGATGACAGAGAAAAGATGGAGGAACAGAAGGATTCTACCCACCGGCTCATTCCCTAGACGGTCTCAGTGGCAGTGTAGAAAAACATGTAATTTTGCTGTGCTTTCACTTTGAGCTACCTCAAGAGGAGGAAGCTAATGCAATCTCTGCAATGTTTCCAGAGCATTACAGGGGGTTCTGTAAACAGCTCAGTAGGGTTTACATTTTCTAGGTTAGTGTAGTAATATTGTGATATTCCAGGAAGTTGATGTGGCTTAGGGTACTTATTTAGGGCAAGTTTATATCTTGTGTGATATTTATGTTTTCTGAGGAGGAGGGTATATTAGGACCATGATATGCTTAATTTTGTTGCATCCTGTAGTAATGAATCAGACTTGACCGGCACCACGGCTCAATAGGCTAATCCTCCGCCTTGCGGTGCCGGTACACCGGGTTCTAGTCCCGGTCGGGGCGCCGGATTCTGTCCCGGTTGCCCCTCTTCCAGGCCAGCTCTCTGCTGTGTGGCCAGGGAGTGCAGTGGAGGATGGCCCAAGTGCTTGGGCCCTGCACCCCATGGGAGACCAGGATAAGCACCTGGCTCCTGCCATCGGATCAGCGCGGTGCGCCGGCCGCAGCGTGCTGGCCGCGGCGGCCATTAGAGGGTGAATCAACGGCAAAAGGAAGACCTTTCTCTGTCTCTCTCTCTCACTGTCCACTCTGCCTGTCAAAAAAATAATAATAAATAAATAAATAAATAAATAAAAGAAAAAAAAAGTAATGAATCAGACTAATCATGTGTAAATAAAGCTGTTATTAAAAAAAAAAATGGCCGGAGCCGTGGCTCTCTTGGTTAATCCTGTCAGTGGCACCGGCATTCCACATGGGTGCTGAGTTCTAGTCCTGATTGCTCCTCTTCCAGTATAGCTCTCTGCTGTGGCCCAGGAGGACAGTGGAGGATGGCCCAAGTGTTTGGGCCCCAGCACCCGCATGGGAGACCAGGAAGAAGTACCTGGCTCTTGGCTTCGGATCGGTGCAGCGCTGGCCGCAGCGGCCATTTGGGGAGTGAACCAACAGAAGGAAGACCTTTCTCTCTGTCTCTCTCTCACTGTAACTCTGTCAAATAAAATAATAATAATAATAATAATAATAATAAAGCATACGGGGCCTGGGCTGTGGCACAGGGGGTTAGTCTACTGTTTGCAGTGCTGGCATCCCAAATGAGCACCAGTAAGTCCCAGCTGCTCCACTTCCTATCCAGCTCCCTGCTAATGTGCTAGGAAAGCAGTGGAAGATTGCCCAAGTCCTTAGGCCTCTGCACCCATGTGGGAAACCTGGAGGAAGCTCATGGCTTCTGGTTTCTATCTGACCCAGCTCTAGCTGTTGACACCATTTGGGTGTGAACCAACGGATGGAGTATGTCTCTCCTCTCTTGCTGTAACTAACATTTAAAAAAAATTTTTTTAAAATTATTTCTTTTTTGACAGGCAGAGTTAGAAAGAGAGAAAGAGAAAAAGAGACAGAGAGAGAGAGAGAGAGAGAAAGGTCTTCCTTCCATTGGTTCACCCCCCAAATGACCGCTACGGCCGGTGTGCTGCGCCAATCCGAAGCCAGGAGCCAGGTGCTTCCTCCTGGTCTCCCCTGTGGGTGGCAGGGCCCAAACACTTGGGCCATCCTCCACTGTCTTCCTGGGCCACAGCAGAGAGCAGTACTGGAAAAGGAACAACCGGGACAGAATCCAACGCCCCAACTGGGACTAGAACCCGGGGTGCCGGCGCCACAGGCGGATTAGCCTAGTGAGCTGTGGCACCAGCCTGTAACTCCAACTTTAAAAAAACAAAACAAACAAAAAAACCCACATACCTAACAGCATTTGTTGTCAATTATAAAGTAAGGGCTTCCAAGCAAATATCAGAATTTTAAAAAACTTACATTTGCCACCAGAAGGTCTAATGGTGTTCTAATATTTAAAGGTAGCTCTGATGAGATTGATGGCACTATTCATGATATTACATAGTAAAATACTAGCACCACTTGGAAGATCTAGATTAAATCAGCAAACCAGAATTTTCTGAAGAGCCAAAGAATGGATATATAAAATCACTTACTGGTAAAAGATCCTTTCAAAATACAATACGAATGATTGGATTTTAATGTAACAGAAGATGAAAAAAAAAAAATCACTGACGTAGTTTCAAGTTCCACTGTAGCTAACTCAATAAGTCACCACCCCAGTATCAAAGAATATCCAGTTATCTGTAAAGGCTGCTACCGAAATACCATATACACCTAGACGAAACTGGATTTTCATCATGCACTTTTAACTAAAACTACATACCAAAACAGATTAAAGGCTGAAGCAGACATGAAAATCCAGCTCCTTCCTATTAAATTAGACACAGAAAAGACTTGTAAAAATGATTATTTTTTCATAAAAATGTTACTTTTGTTAAAAGGCTTTGAAAAATGAATTACCTTTTTATCAGTCTCAGATTATAATATGGTTATACATATCAATATGTAGAATCCATATAAACAGATATTATGGTCTATCTGGGGGAGAATAATACTTAGGCATAAAAATACTTGGAAAGAATGAAAAGAAATTATATAGTATTATGGTTATGCTGGGATAGTAGGACTAAGAAATAGCAGTGGGGGGGGGGGGGGCTGTGTCATAGCATAACATGTTAAGCTGTTGTCTACTACAGCAGCATCCCATAAGGGCACTGGTTCAAGTCCCAGCCGGTTTACTTCTGATCCAGCTCCCTGCTAATGTGCCTGGGAAAGCAGTAGAAGATGGCTCAACTGCTTGGGTCCCTGCATCCACATGGGAGACCTGGAAGAAGCTCCAGGCTACTGGTTTCTTTTTATTATTATTATTATTATTTATTTGACAGGTCGAGTTACAGACAGTGAGAGAGAGACAGAGAAAAAGGTCTTCCTTCCGTTGGTTCACTCCCCAAATGGCCAGCGTTGCACCTATCCGAAGCCAAGAGCCAGGTACTTCTTCCTGGTCTCCCATGCGGGTGCTGGGGCCCAAACACTTGGGCCATCCTCCACTGTCCTCCCGGGCCACAGCAGAGAGCTGTACTGGAAGAGGAGCAGCTGGGACTAGAACCCGGCACCCATATGGGATGCTGGCACCGCAGGCGGAGAATTAACCAAGTGAGCCATGGTGCCAGCCCCTGGGCTACTGGTTTCAACCTTGCCCAGCCTCAGTCATTGCAACCATTTGGGGAGTGAACCAGCAGACAGAAGATCTCTCTCTCTCTCTTTCCCTCCCTCTCTCTGTAACCCTGCCTTTCAAATAAATAAATCTTAAAAAAAACGAAAGAGTAGTAGGGAGGTTATCTGAATGTGATTCTTTTCATATTTCATCTTGAGTTATGCATTTATGTATTATTTTTATACATTAGAAAACACAGTCCCAGTAGCTCCGCTCCAATCCAGCTCTCTGTTGTGGCCTGGGAGAGCAGTGGAGGACGGCCCAGGTCCTTGGGCCCCTGCACCTGTGTGGGGGACCTGGAGGAGGCTTTTTTTTTTTTTTTTTTTTTTTTTTGACAGGCAGAGTGGATAGTGAGAGAGAGAGACAGAGAGAGAAAGGTCTTCCTTTGCCGTTGGTTCACCCTCCAATGGCCGCCGTGGCGGCCGGCGCACCGCGCTGATCCGATGGCAGGAGCCAGGAGCCAGGTGCTTTTCCTGGTCTCCCATGGGGTGCAGGGCCCAAGCACCTGGGCCATCCTCCACTGTACTCCCTGGCCACAGCAGAGAGCTGGCCTGGAAGAGGGGCAACCGGGACAGAATCCGGCGCCCCGACCAGGACTAGAACCCGGTGTGCCGGCGCAGCTAGGCGGAGGATTAGCCTAGTGAGCCGCGGCGCCGGCCCTGGAGGAGGCTCTTGGCTCCTGGCTTCGGATCAGTACAGCTCTGGTCATTGTGGCCAGTTGGGGAGTGGGCCAGTGGATGGAAGACCTCTCTCTCTGCCTCTGCCTCTCCTTCTCTGTGTAACTCTTTCAATAAATTAATCTTAAAAAATAAAAATAATATAATACTACCTATCCATGAAGTAGCAGGAGTAAGAGTGATTTTCTTATATTTCTTGGAATTCCTTCCTTGTGTGGGTGCATACATGAGTGTGTTTGTTACTGCAATAAAGTTATAATACTTTTTTTTTTTTTTTTGACAGGCAGAGTGGACAGTGAGAGAGAGAGACAGAGAGAAAGGTCTTCCTTTTGCCGTTGGTTCACTCTCCAATGGCTGCTGCGGCCAGCGCGCTACGGCCGGCGCACCGCGCTGATCCGATGGCAGGAGCCAGGTACTTATCTTGGTCTCCCATGGGGTGCAGGGCCCAAGCACTTGGGTCATCCTCCACTGCACTCCCTGGCCACAGCAGAGAGCTGGCCTGGAAGAGGGGCAACTGGGACAGAATCCAGCGCCCCGACCGGGACTAGAACCCGGTGTGCCGGCGCTGCAAGGCGGAGGATTAGCCTAGTGAGCCACGGCGCCGGCCCAAGTTATAATACTTCTATAAATTATTTCATGTTAAAGATGGTAAACAGTATACCAGATAAATGTGAACCAATGAAATAGGATATAGTAATAAATCAAACTCAAATTCTAATAAAAATTACCAACAAAAGGTAGTATAAGAAATTTCTAATAGCCACATGTGTATGCTTCAAATACGAGTGTCAAATTGTAGAAAACAAAGTGCCTCCACCCAAAATAGACATACAGTTTACTCATATATTTTACTTGCATCATGTCCTGCCTTTCAAAGCATGTACAAAAGTAAGCATTTCCTCTGATGTCCTGTTATTAACAGTGGGAAGACACACTAAGCAGATTTACACATACCGAGGTCTAGAAGGACAGACAATATGCTCAAACACCAAATATGGTTATCTTGGGGCTGGTACAGTGGTGCAGCCAGTTGAGCCACTGTGTGTGACGCTGATGCACCAGTCCACTTCTGCTCCAGCTGCCTGCTATGGGTCAGGGAAAGTAGCAGAACATGACCCAAGTACTTAGGCCCCTGCCACTCACATGAGAGACCCACAGGGAGTTTCGAGCTCCTGGCTTTGGCTGGAGTACCTTGTAGCCACTTGGGGAGAGAACCAGGAGATGGAAAATCTCTTTGTCTCTCCCTCTTTTCCTGCCACTGTCTTTCAAATAAACTAATCTTTTTTTAAAAAAAAGATTTATTTATTTATTTGAAAGTCAGAGTCACACAGAGAGAGGAGAGGTAGAATGAGAGAGGTCTTCCATCTGCTGGTCCACTCCCCAATTGGCCGCAATGGCCGGAGCTGCGCCAATCTGAAGCCAGGAGTTTCTTCTGGGTCTCCCGTTTGGGTGCAGGGGCCCAAGGACTTGGGCCATCTTCTACTGCTTTCCCAGGCCACAGCAGAGAGCTGGATCGGAAGTGGAGCAGCCGGGTCTTGAACCAGTGTCCATATGGGATGTCGGCACCACAGGTGGCAGCTTTACCTGCTACACCACAGCGCTGGCCCCATAAATCTTCTATAAAATATATGCTTATCTCAAGAATACTACTGTCAAAAACTTACTCTTTTTTAAAAAATGGTTTATTTTAATTGAAAGTCAGAGTTACAGAGAGGCAGAGGCAGAGAGAGAGAGAGAGAAAGTCTTCCATCCGCTGGTTCACTCCCAAAATGGCTACAATGGAGCTGGGCCAATCCGAAGCCAGGAGCCATGAGCTGCTTCCAGGTCTCCCACACTGGCACAGGGGCCCAAGGACTTGGGCCATCTTCTACTGCTTTCTCAGGCCATGGCAGAGAGCTGGATCGGAAGTAGAGCAGCCAGGACTTGAACTGGCACCCATATGGGATGCTGGCACAGCACGCAGTGGCTTTACCAGCTATGCCACAGCACCAGCTCCAGCTTTCCTTTTTAACTTTATAAACTCCCCTGTTAGATACTTTATATACATGTATTGTTTTTGTAAGCAGAAAAAAGACATTATCATTTGAAATAAAGAAATCTCTAAAACCACACTGAAGATGTTATGTCAAGAAGCCTCAACAATTAAACAGATTCTAACTGTATGTTTAATAAGCTTGCTTGAATACAGACATCAGACCTTTATCTCTCAAATAACACACTCTATAAACAGCTGCTGTCAACAGTAAAGAGAGTGGGTATGGGGAATGACAGGCAAGCAACTCAAATGATACTTCCATTTTTTTCCCTGTATTTTTTAAGAAGAAATTTGAAATGAGTATTGCAAATATGTTTGGTTTCCAGGGTCTGGACAGTAAGTCCATAGTTGTTCCCTTAATATTTTTCCGTAAGTCTGAAATAGTTAAAAGATATTTGTATTTCTTGCAATGCTAATGAAATGTTATTAAATCAATGAGTTCTCAATGACTATATAAAATCAAAAACAAAAACAAAAACAAAAACAAAGAAAACTACTAAGAATTCAAAATGTTTCTAAATAACTTTCGGGCCAAAGAAGAAAAACAAAACTTTCAAAATTTATTTCCAGAGGAAAATGCACCGTTTTAATTGTATGAAAGTACAAAGAAATTAACAGAGCTATATAAAAAAGCAGGATAATGAATTAGAGACATTTTCTTGGTAAGAAAATGAAAAGAACCAACAAATATGAGATTTTTGTAAGCAAAACAAAAAAATAGTCAGCCAGTTTCTACCAAGTCTCATTTCTGAAATGTGAAAATAAATGTCATAAATAAGAAAAAAGAGTAGGATAATAACACAGAAACAGAGAATAAAGGACATGCTGTATATAGAGCTATGCTAAAAACGTTTGCCATTTCTAAGAAAAATGTCTTTTCTAAGAAAGCAATAGGGGCCTGCACTGTGGCGCAGTGGTTAAGCTGCTGCTTGTGATGCTGGCATCCCGTCTCAGAGTGCTGGTTTGAGTCCCAGCTACTCTGCCCATCCATCTTCCTGCTAATGTGCCTGGAAAGGCAGAGGGTGATCTGCCACCCACGTAGAAGACCAGGATCGAGTTTTTGACTCCTGGCTTTGGCCTGGCCCAGATCTTGCCATTGCAGCCATTTGGGAAGTAAAACAGGATGAAGATTTCAGCCTGCTGCCCCTCACCCTGTACCACCCTATTGCTCTGCCATCTGGGGAGTGAGCCAGTGGATGGAAGACCTTTCCCTCTCTCTCTCTCTCTCTCTCTCTAACTCTCCCTCTCAAATAAATAAATAAAATCTTTAAAAATAAATACATATTTAAAAAAAATAAACCGATACAGAAAACAATTATGATTGACAGGGAAAGGAAACTGCAAAATTCCAGAACACAGGCAGAAATATGCTTTAGGTATTTTTTCCCCCAAATCTTTAAGGAATAGATAACTCCTACACTATTTAAAAGCATCAACTCATTTAAGCATTTAAATTTTTATTAAAAATTTAAATTTTTAAAGCTAACAAATGCTTCAAATCAAAGTCTAACAAAAAACACAAAAATACAGACAGCATCATTCATTCCCACTGCACAAAATGCACCTCCCCGAAATGTTCACTCTTCAGTCTACTTCATCATTCAAGTATCAGTTCTCATGGAACTCCAGAGTCTAAAACTTGATTATCCTATTTAAAGTAACTTCCCAAACTGCTCCGTTACATTTCTTATAGTCGTCTTATTCAACATTTATTACAAACTGAAATTACTTGGAGTTAAGCTCCATACAAAGTAAGGACTGAGTTTGTTTACTATTATAATAACAGTATCATTTAGGAATATGTTTTCAGAAATCCAGCTCCCTATTCAAATAACATACCAAAATCAAAGCAGTAATTCCACAGATCAAAAGGGCATGTAAAAAGATTCAATATTTACTCCTGATATACAATTAATGATATACTAAACATGGAAGAACAGTCAACAGTTAGAATTACAAGGTACCCGGTTCAGTATTTATGCTGGGAATATAACAATTAACAAAACAAAACAAAAAATAAATCTCTGTTCTCTTGCAACTTACATTCCAGTGGTTCTACCTCAAGCAATAACCAACATCATAGGATGTTGGCTATTACCATTATTAACTGATCCTGATAAAGTTCTAACTAATTCAAATGGTCAAGTGAAAGAAACAGAAGTTGTAGGTGACAGAACTACCTAGAAAAATCAAAAGAATACACTCTAAAATATATAATGAGGAGGTTTATATTAAGCTAACAGGTTAAAAAATACATAAAAATAGCTTTTCAAGGAGCCTCAAGAAAAAATAAGGGGGAGAGGTACTATACTGAAGGACTTGGTCACCATTTTTTCTGATTATTTTTAGAAAGCTTTTATTTAATAAATATAAATTTCACAGGTACAGCTTTAGGAATATAGTAGTTCTTCCCCTCCATATCCACCCTCCCACCCCAACTCCCATCCTACCTCCTACTCTCTCTCCCATCCCATTCTTCACTAAGATTTATTTTTAATCATCTTTTATATAAGAGACCAATTCTATACTAAGTAAAGATTTCAACTGTTTGCACTCACACAGACACACAAAATATAAAGTACTATTTGAAGACAAGTTTTACTGTTAATTTTCATAGTACAACTCATTAAAGACAGAGGTCCCACATGGGGAGTAAGTGCACAGTGACTCTTCCTGTTGATTAAAAAATTAACACTTTTATTTATGACGTCAGTGATCACCTTGAGGCTCTTGTCACGAGTTGTGAAGGCTACGGAAGCCTTTGGAGTCCACAAACTCCGTCAGTATTTAGACAGGACCATAAGAAAAGTAGAAGTTCTCTCCTCCCTTCAGAGAAATGTACCTCCTTCTTTGATGGCCTCCTCTTTCCATTGGGGTCTCACTCACAGAGATCCTTCGTGTAGGTCATTTTTTGCCACAGTGTCTTGGCTTTCCATACCTATTTTTCTATGACTTTATAAACTTTCTTCACATTATCTACCTCTCCTACATACACTTTTAGTTTTAAACACTGAAGAGTAGTAATTCTAGAAAAATCTACTGAGGAAAAAAATTCCTGCTATAGATGTTTTTGATCCTTTATTAGAGCAGGAAAAAATAATATAACTCAAAATGAATGCTATTTTACCTCTATGTTCCAGTTATGCTGTTCCAAGGTATGGCGACATTGATCCATAGATTCTATACCAGTCAGATCCTGAACAGAATGATAAAACAATCAGTTACTTAGGCAAAAACCAACAGTACACATATGTTTATTTTTATCCCTAAAAGAATACTTAGGAATATTGTCAGGAAAATACACTAAAATGTGTTGTAGGCAGATGCTAAAACATGATGAAATGCCACTGATTTAGAATTAATTCAATCACCCATCTATTCCAGATTCACACAGAAAATAATAAAAGATAACTCCTTTTAAAACTTCAAGAACTTTTCAATTCAAAGGATTACTAATTAAAATCAATATTGCTAAAAGAAAGCTAAAGAAAATTAAAATCTCTTCAATTCTGAGTCTAGCAATATTCTTTAATGCCATTCTGTTTATAATAAGTAATGTTGCAATGCAGCTTTCCTACAAAATTTCATGTTTTTCATTAACCTAGGTCATTTAATATAGTTTATAATGTGAACTTTACTTCAGACTATTTCCCTACAAGTATTTTTCTCATCTACTTCTTGCAGGATTGCCCTAGGGTTTCACCCTGTCTCTGACCAAAGCTCCTTCTCCTGCCCCTCTGCCACCCCTCCAAGTGTAGACATTCACTAAATATGTGTCCTGGATTTTTGTCTCTCTCCACGTACCTCCCTGGTAATCTCATTCAATCACTAGCCTCCACCCACCTTTTGTTTTTCTCATTTTAAATTATGATTTATTAAGTTGAGAGGGAGAAGAGCTGGGAGAGAGGAGAAAAAGGGATATGGAGGGAGAGAGAAAGAGAAAGAACAAGCCAGTGAGTGTACAAGCACTCTCTCATCTGCTGGCCCATGCCCCAGATGCCCACATCAGCCAGGGCTGGGATGTAGAAGTATCAGGAGGAGGGAGAGAAACTAAATAACTGCCAATGTCTTGTGGTGTTCTGAAAGCTCAATTAAAGACTCTGGCTCTGGGAAGGAAAAGTAGTTACAGACATAAGATAAAACAAAAATGAACTGTCAGAACTCAATTACACTTATGAAGTACAGAGTTCTAGAGCTGGAATATTCAAGGTTGAGGTTGAGGGCCAGGTGTCATCTTTGCTTGGATGTTTTACAGGGTGGTGGTGGTGTTAACAGACACAATGAAATGATGAATTTGAGGTACTGGAGCCACATCTAGACAGCAATGTTACATAGGCTATTGGAAATGTGCTGCTCAATCTCAGAAGAGATGGGGGTGGGGGGGCAGAGATTAATCTAGAAGTCATCTGAATAGAAAGGATACTTGGAGGGGAGTGTTCAGGTTGGCAGTTAAGATGTGGCCCGCATCTAAGTGATGGCTTTGACGTATGCCTCTGGCTCCTGACTCCCATCTTGCCACCAAAGCAGACCTGAGAGGCAGCAGTGATGGCTGGGTTCCTGGTTGGAGTACCTAGTTGTTGGCTTCAGCCTAGCCTAGCTCCAGCTGTTGCAGGCATTTGGGAAGTAAACCAGCAGGTGGAAGATCTCTTCTCTCTCCCTCCCTGTCACACTTTCAAATAAATAAATCATTCTTTTAAAAGTTACCCAAATTATATATAAACAATAAAAGTTTCTAATGTTTAAAGTACTGTAAAAATTTCAAAGCTGAAACAGAAAAACTCTGTGAGGAGTTCTAGTGCTCTGTTAGAAACCACTGACTGACAAATCCTGACAATCTGATTTAGGTCTTCCATTCGGGGGTCTCATTTTGGCTCTTGTCTTCTAGCTGCTAATAGGCTGCATACCCAACTTCCTAACCTCCAATTCCTACGTTATTCCACGAGAGGCTGGGGCACCCAGGGTTCCAACTCTTCTCAATGTGGATTCATTTTAAGAATTGGGCTTGGGGCCAGCATTGTGGCATAGTAGATTAAGTCTCTGCATCTCATATGGGCGCTGGTTCAAGTTGCAGCTGCTCTACTTCAGATCCAGCTCCCTGCTAATGTGCCTGGGAAAGCAGCGGAAGACTGGTCCAAGTGCTTGGGCTCCCGCATCCATATGGGAGACCAGGAAGAAGCTCCTGCCTCCTGGCTTCAGTCTGGTCCAGCCCTAGTCATTGTGGCCATTTGGGGAGTGAACCAGCGGATGGAAGACCTCCCTCTCTCTGTCTCTCCTTCTTTCTCTGTAACTCTGCCTTTCAAATAAAAAAATAAAAAAGTTTTAAAAAGAACTGGGCGCTATTCTTACCTTCCTTTGTGGGTGCAAATGACCACTCCTAATTTTAAATGACAACGATTTCTATGAGCCTATTGTCTTCTACCTTCTCTTGTGATTATTTACATTCATTATACTGTCTTCTCAGAAGATACCGGTTCCTGGAGAGCAGTGCTTTTGATTCGTTTATAGTACTTCCTAGTACCTAGGCATACAGTAATTTTAGTGCAAGTTATAAATATCTTTTTAGGGGCTGGCACTGTGGCACAGTAGGTTAAGCCTCTGCCTGCAGCACCAGCATTCCATATGGGCACCAGTTCATGTACCCGCTGCTCTTTTTCCAATCCAGCTCTCTGCTAATGGCCTGGGAAAGCAGTAGCAGAAGAAGATGGCCTAAGTACTTGGGCCTCTGCACCCACGAGGGAGACCTAGAAGGAAGTAATACTGGCTCCTGGCTTTGGATTGGTCTTGCTCTGGCTGTTGTGGCCATCTGGGGAGTGAACCAGCAGATGGAAGCTCTTTCTCTCTTTCTCTGTAACTCTATCTCTCAAATAAATAAAATATTAAAAAAAAATTTTTTTTAAAGATTTATTTATTTGGGACCAGCGCAGCAGCTCACTAGGCTAATCCCTTGCCTGCGGCGCCAGCACCCCGGGTTCTAGTCCCAGTTGGGGCACTGGATTCTGTCCTGGTTGCTCCTCTTCCAGTCCAGCTCTCTGCTGTGGCCTGGGAGTGCAGTGGAGGATGGCCCAGGTCCTTGGGCCCTGCACCCGCGTGAGAGACCAGGAGGAAGCACCTGGCTCCTGACTTTGGATTTGCACAGTGCGCTGGCTGCAACGCACTGGCTATAGCAGCCACTTGGGGGGTGAACCAACGGAAAAGGAAGACCTTTCTCTCTGTCTCTCTCTCTCACTGTCTAACTCTGCCTGTCAAAAAAAAAAAAAAAATTATTTGCAAGTTAGAGTTACACAGAGAGGAGAGGCAAGGAGGGAGGGAGGGAGGGAGGAAGAGAGGCCTTCCATCCACTGGTTCACTCCCCAATTGGCCGCAACGGCCAGCCGGACTGCGCCGATACAAAGCCAGGGGCCAGGAGCCTCTTCCCGGTCTCCCAAGTGGGTGCAGGGGTCCAAGGCCTTGGGCCATCTTCTACTGCTTTCCCAGGCCATAGCAGAGAGCTGGACCGGATGTGGAGCAGCCGGGTCTCGAACTGGTGCCCATATGAGATGCTGGCACTTTAGGCCAGGGCATTAACCCACTGCGCCACAGCGACGGCCCCAATAAATAAAATCTTAAAAAAAAAAAAAGAGAGAGAGAGAGAGAGAGAGAGATCTTTTTGTATAAGCTTCAATAATCATAGCTGTAAGATGAAATCCTGAAGACATTATCACAAGTTCTCACTGAGTATTAACACACTGGTTTTTTTTTAAACTCCAAATGTTCTGACTAAATGTCAGGCTAGCTGTTAAAATACAAACTTGTACAATCTTCCTGAAAATTAAGTCAGGGAAGAAGCCCAGGAAGCACGGTTTTGTTCTGGTTTTTTTTTTTTTTTTTCCCAGTAAAAGAAATTTTATTAATTTCTGTAATATTTTGCTTATTTTTTATCTGAAAGGCAGAGAGACAGATATCTTCAACTCCTGGTGAACTCCCCAAATGCCTTCAATAGCTGGGACTGGGCCAGCTTGATGCTGGAAGCCTGGAACTCATTCTGGGTGTCCCATGTGGGTAGCAGAGACTCAACCACTTGAGCCATCACCTAGGATGTGCATCAGCAGGAAATTAGAATTGGAAATGGAGCTGGGACTCAAAGCCAGGCATTCCAAAATGGGATGCAGGCATCCCAACTCTGTGCCAAATGCCCATCCTGGAAGCAATTTTTTTTTAAAACATCTGAGCAGATTTGAATGTTTAGCCAGGCTGGGAAATTCATAGTATTAATGTACAATTCTAAGGAGGAATAGGGATTCTAAGATCCTTATTAAAATTAACTTTTTTTTAAAAAGGCTAAATACACTGTAGGAGACAACAAGCACATCTTCAATATAATGAAACACTTAACCTAATTTGTGAGCAGAACCCTTTTGTAAGTAAAGTAGTGAAGCAGAGTAAGCTGGAAGGCCAACTGAACAAACCTGCTTCAATTATTACTGATAAATACCAAAACCACACACCAGGAATACACATGTTGGACACGCCCAGGAGAGGATTACTCATTCAAACATCAGCACCTGTTCACTAATGCAGTATACTAGACAGCCAGGATACACACAGTCCTTTCTTTCATTAAATTTGTATCTTAGTAGAGGGAGATTGACCAAAACAAACCACACACATAAAAATAAATGAATGGAATGTTCACTTTGTTCTAGCAGATTCCTTTAGATTAGTTGTTCAAGGAACAGAGATTTGAATGAAAAATAAGGGGCGAGCAATGAGGAAATGCATGGGAGGAATATTCCAGGCAAAAGGACAAGAAATACAAAAAACTCCAGGCCAGATGGAGAATGTGACACTGTGCATTTCTCAAAACCCACAGAATTTTACAGCAGAGTGAACCTTAATGTAGGTAAATTTAAAAATCATTTAGGAGGTCGGAGGCTCCTGGATAAAACATAGACTGTGATGAAAGATAGGGGAAAGGTGCTGACCTAAGTGATTTTGGAGATGAGTCTGTAAGAATGAAGGAAAAAGAACTGCACAGAAGCACTGTCTTCTCGTTGATGAAATGCTTTCCATAGGAGTGCATACTAATTCTAAAGCCACACAATCTGTATACATACAATGCAACTGGACAACTGAATAAACAAATCGAGGGAGCCAGCTTTCTCACTTTTTAAAAAAAGATTTATTTATTTGAAAGGCAGAATGACAGAGAATATGTGAGTGAACAAAAGAGAGAGACACAGGTACACAAAGAGATAGACTGTCCCATCTACTGGGTCACTTCCCAAATGGCTGCAACAGCTGGGGTTAGGAGAGGCCAGAAGCCAAGAACTCCAGCCAGGACTTCCTTCTTCCTTTTTTTTTTTTTTTAAATATTTTGAAATTAAAAAAATTTATTTGAAAAGCACAGTTACAGAGAGAGGGAGGAGGGGGGAAGGGGGAAGGAGAGGGAGAAGGAGAGATAAAGAGAGAGAGAGATTCCATCTGCTGGTTTACTTCCCAAATGATTGCAAGGACTAGAGCTGGGCTAGGCCGAAGCCAGGAGTCAGGAGCCAGAAGCTTCTTCCAGATCTCCCACATGGGTGCAGGGTCCCAAGGACTTGGGCCATCTTCCGCTGCTTTCCCAGGCATATCAGCAGGGAGCTGGATCAGATGTGGAGCAGGACACAAACCCATATGAGATGCCAGCATTGCAGGTGGCGACTTTACCCACAACGCCACAACCTGGGCCCCTGGGTCTCTTTCCTGAGCCATCATCTGCTGCTTCCCAGGCACATTAGCAGACAGCTGGATCAGAAGCAGAGTAGCCAGGACTTGGGCAAGCACTCCAACATGATGTGGGCATCCTAAGCAGTGGTTCAACCTGCTGTACCACAATGCCAATGCTCACTCCAATTTTCTCATCAAAAAAAAATTTTAGGGGCCGGCGCTGTGGCATAGCAGGTTAATGCCCTGGCCTGAAGTGCCAGCATCCCATATGGGTGCCGGTTCTAGTCCCAGCTGCTCCTCTTCCAATCCAGCTCTCTGCTATGGCCTGGGATAGCAGTGGAAGATGGCCCAAGTGCTTGGGCCCCTGCATCCATGTGGGAGACCTGGAAGAAGCGCCTGGCTTCAAATTGGCACAGCTCTGGCTGTTGCGGTCATATGGGGGATGAACCAGTGGTTGGAAGACCTTTCTCTCTGTCTCTACCTCTATCTATAACTATCTTTCAAATAAATAAATCTTTAAAAAATTTTTTAAATTTATTTTTATTTATTTGGAAGGCAGAGAGACATAGATAAGAAAGAGATCCTCCATCTACTGGCTCACCAAATTCCCAACAGCCAGGGTTGGGCTGGGCCAGGTTGAAGCCAGAAGCCAGGAACTCTATCCTAGTTTCCATCATGGGTGGAAGGGATCCAAACATTTGAGCTATCACCTACTGTCCCTACAGGGTGCACATCAGCAGAAACAAGGGTGGAGGGTCTGCCTTGTGGTGCAGCAGGTAATGCTGGAACCCCGTATCAGAGCACGGGTTCAAGTTCCAGCTGCTGTGCTTCTGATCCAGCTCCCAGCTAATATGCCTGGGAAGGTAGTGAAAGACAGCCTAGTCCTGACCACCGCAGCTATTTGGGAAGTGAACCAGCAGATGGAAGATTTTTTTCTCTGTTTCTCCCTCTCTGTCACTCTGCCTTTCAAATAAATAAATCTTAAAAAAAAAAAATTCTTAAACAAAGGGCCTACAAGCAACAACACCCAGGAGCAAGCACACCTAATGCCCAGATTTTGTTTTCTAACACCATTCTCCAATAAAAGGAACCTTAGAGAAATAAGAAAAAGAAGAAATAATGGGCTGGTGCCATGGCTCACTTGGCGCCGGCACCCTGGGTTCTAGGCACCCCAGGTTCTAGTCCTGTTTGGGGTGCTGGGTACTAGTCCTGGTTCTCCTCTTCCAGTCCAGCTCTCTGCTGTGGCCCGGGAGGGCAGTGGAGGATGGCCCAAGTGCTTGGGTCCCTGCACCCACATGAGAGACCGGGAGGAAGTACCTGACTCCTGGCTTTGGATCGGCATAGCGCCGGCCGTAGCGGCCATTAAGGGAGAGAACCAACGGAAGGAAGACCTTTTTCTCTGTCTCTCTCTCACTGTCTAACTCTGCCTGGCAAAAAATAAATAAATAAATAAATAAATAAATAAATAAAATAAAGGCTCCTTAGAGAAATGGCTTACTCTAGAATGGAGGCAGGAAGATGAAGATGGGAAAGAACTGTAGTGCCAGGAAGTGCTCAAAAAGCAAAACAAAAAAAGAACCCAAATGATGGAGTATGTCAAAAGGATACAGGAATCAACTAAAAATGATTCCAGTGGCCAAAGCTAGAATAACTTGGGCAAGAAAATAAAAATATGGTAATGGATTATAACCCAAAGCACAAAATCAACATCCATGATATAAACACATTTTGAATACTCATAAATGGAGAGCAGACAAATAATCTGTGCAGAATTCCAAATACTTTATGTACATACTTTACCCTCAAAGAGGTAGACCATAAATTCCCACTCCTTCCCAGTATGGGCTATGCCTTGTGATTTCCTTCCAAGGAATATAGTATAGTGAGAAAGCTAACACCTCAGCCAGGTGATCAAAGTCACTATCAACAGTGATAAATCACATGAACATATGGACCCATGATTCAATGAAAATGGTGCTTTGCTTCTGTGATCCTCCTCTCCCAAACTTACAACCTCAGCCTGATCAATAAAACAGCAGTCTACAAAATACCTGACTAGTATTCCTGAAAACCATCAAGGTCATCAAAGTTTCTCAGACTTTGTTATGAAACTCATGGCCAAGAGAGCCAAGACACGACTACTAAAAGCAATGTGGTATCCTAGCTGGGATGCTGGAACAGAAAAAGGACATTAGATACAAATTAAGGAAATCTGAGTAAAGTATGGACTTTAGTCAAAAATAATGTATAATGGCCCACTGTGTGACAAATGTGCCATTATTAGTAACTGGAAATGCTAAAGGAACACTGAGTAAGAGGTACCTGAGAGTCTTCTGAACCATTCTCACTTTTTTATAAATTAAAACCTATTCCAAAATAAAAGTCATCAGAAGTAAAACAGAGACAGGCACTGTGGCACAACAGGTTGAGCTGCAACTTTTGCTCTGCTTTTAATTCAGCCTCTACCTCCTCATGCCCTGGGAAGGCAGCAGAGGATGGCCCAAGTGCTTGGCCCCCTGCCACCCATGTGGGAGACCCAGATGGAGTTCCTGGCTTCAGTATGGCCCAGCTCCAGTTGTTGTGGCCACTTGGAGAATGAGTAAGTGGATAGAAACACTTTTTCCTTCTCTGCTTTTCAAATAAAAAAAAAATCTTTTTTTTTTTTTTTTAAAGAAAAACACAATGTGGGAGAAGGATGCAACCTATGAGGCAGAACATGACTAGCAAGTTGGCAGTAAGGTCTGAGAAGCAGGCAGAGAGAGATCATCTTCTAGGGCAGTGTTTCTCAATCTTACCTATATACCACAAGCACTGGAGGAGACTTTTTAAAAAGCTCCACAGATGGGACAAGTATTTAGAGCAGCAGTTAAGAAACTTGCGAGGCTGGCACTGTGGCACAGTGGGTAAAGTCATGGACTTGAATCCAGGTAGACACTTTGATAAGGGATACAGCTTGGGGCTGGCGCTGTGGCACAGGTTATATAAATCTTTTAAAAGCATATAAAAAGTAGGTTATATATATAAAGACATCACTTGACACACCTGCATCCCAATCCCTCTTTTTTTTTTTTTTTTTTAATGAATTTGAAAGGCAGAATTAGAGAGAGAGGAGAGACAGAGAGATCTTCCATCCATTGGTTCGGTTCACTCCCCAAATGGCCACTGAAGCCAGAGCTGGGCTGATCTGAAACCAGGAGTCAGGAGTTTCTTACGGGTCTCCCACATGGGTGCTGGGGTGTAAGCTCTTGGATTCTCTTTCACTGCTTTCCCAGGCCTTTATCAGGAGCTGAATCGGAAAACGAGCAGCCAGGACTCAAACTGGCACCCACACAGGATGCTGGCGCCACACGTGGAGGCTTAACCTACTACTACGCCAGTCACCGGCCCCCATCCCTTATCAGAATGCCTGGATTCAAGTCCTGGCTCCACTCCTGATTCCAGCCTCCTGCTGATGTGTATCCTGGGAGGCAGCAGATAAGGGCTAAGAACTTGGGTCCCTGTCACACACATGGGAGACCTGGATGGAGTTCCTGGCTCCTGTTTTCAACCTGACCCAGCCCTCGCTGTGGCAAGCATTTGGGAAGTGAACCAGTGAAAGGGAGATTTCTGCCTTTCAAAAACAAACAAATCCTACAAATGCCTAGATCCCAACTTCCTCCCCTTCCCAAGCAATATAATCTGATTCTGTGAAGGTGGAGCTTAGGCATAGGTAATTTTTTTTCCTACAGGATGAAAATCACTAAATCCGGTAGGAGTGACAAAATTGTATATATACTTCTTAAAAAGTCATTCAGGTTGCATATGAGGAATTAATTGTTAGACAGCATGAAAAAGAGAAACAGATCAGCAAGAAGACTACATTGAAGCCCAAGGGAAAGAGAATGGTGCCTTAGAATAGGATGTCAGGGGCCATCTTCTGTGGCTTAGAAGGTTAAACCACCGCCTGCAGCACTGGTGTCCCACATGGGCACCTGTTCAAGTCCCAGTTGCTCCATACTTCCAATCTAGCTCCCTTGCTAATGTGCCTAGTAAGCAGCGGAAGATGGCCCAAGTGCTTGGGCTCCTGCTACCCACATACCCTGGTTCATGGCTTTGGCATGGCCCAGTCCTAACCACTGTGGCCATTTGAGGAGTGAACCAGTGGATGGATGATCTCTCTCTCTTTCAAATAAATAAATTAATCAAAAATAGGATGACAACAGTCAAGAGAATTGCAACCTGTTGAGTTCTAAAGAAATTACTTTGGGAGGAGGCAGACATCTATGACTATGGTTAAGTCTGGTCATCCCTCTACTTCTTTGTTTTACTTCTCTTCCAGAGCTTCAAATAGCCAAACATGTTATTGCTGAGGAAATAAGTGGTAGCAAAGCTAATGGACTGTCTCCAGCCAAACTACAATGCTTCTTTCTGAACAAAGCCGACATTGCAAAACCCACATTGGGAGTACTGGTTTGAGACATGTTTAGCTTCTGACTCACACTGAAATCAGTCCTATCTATTGTAAACAGAATAGTCCTTTCAAAATGCATTTAGCAAAAAACTTCAAATGTATGCATATTCTTTGGCTCAGAATTTTAACTGAATCCTAAAAAAAATACTAAACACAGAGAAACTTTATAAACAGAAATGTTCATCAGAAAGATATTTTAACAGTGAAAATTTAGAAACAATTTTAACACCTACATATATACAAATTGTGGCCAATGGCAATATTGTATAATCATTAAAATGGCTATGAAACACAAGCTTAGAGGAGTATTGACATAATAAAGAGGAACCTTATCTAAGCAGTTAAGAACAGGCTGAGAGCTTTGCTGGAAAGTTAAGAGGGAAACCAGAGTTTTTACTATTCTTCATTCTATGTCTACTACTGAGTACCACGGTAAACCCAGATCCTTTCTTAGGTTCAATTTCCTCACTGGCAAAACATAAATAAAAACAGTGCTTAGAAGCAGGCATTTGGCCTGGCAGTTAAGGCACTAGTTAGGATAACCCATCGCATTTCAGAGGTGCATGGGTTCAATGCCAAGCTCCAGGTCCCAATTCTAGTTTCTTGCTAATGCAGACTTGTGGGAGGCATATCAAGGGGTTAGGTCCCTGGCACCAATGGGATACTTGGGTTTAGTTTCCTGTTTCCTGCTTTGACATGGTGTGGTCCTGATCAATGCAGGCATTTAGAGAGTGAACCAAGGGATGGGAATGCTGTTTTTCTGCTTCTCAATAGCATTGTAAAAAGTTAAGCACACTGTCAATATAGCCCAGATATTAAGATAATGATTATTTAGTGCGAAGGACATATTAAAAGGATATTTATAAAGTGTGAGATAAGGCTGAAAGTCCTTAAAAGGTTCTGATGTACAACTAGATTATTTTTCTGGATGTCAAATATATTATCTTTCACTGCATTCCTATTCTGGTATCTATTCTTTCATCTAACACACTAATGCCATTAAAACAAAAACAATCAATCACAAAACTTTTTTTTTTTTTTTTTTTTTTGGACAGGCAGCATGGACAGTGAGAGAGAGAGACAGAGAGAAAGGTCTTCCTTTGTTGTTGGTTCACCCCCCAATGGCCGCTGCGGCCGGCGCACCGCACTGATCCAAGCCAGGAGCCAGATGCTTCTCCTGCTCTCCCATATGGGTGCAGGGCCCAAGGACTTGGGCCATCCTCCACTGTACTCCCGGGCCACAGCAGAGAGCTGGACTGGAAGAGGGGCAACCGGGACAGAATCCGGCGCCCCAACCGGGACTAGAACCTGGTGTGCCGGCACCGCAGGCGGAGGATTAGCCTATTGAGCTGTGGCACCAGCCCACAAAACATTTTGACTTTATTCAATCTTTCCTGAATGTGACTTTACTCTTTGGAATCAAGCAGAAAAGTTCAGGGAGATGAGCAGTATTTTTATTTTCCTCTTTATGAAACACCACAAGGCAGCAAATCTCACTGACAGTCTGCTAAAGTCCTCCAAGGGTCTGGCTCTCCTTGTTTCCTCCTCAATCTCCACCCCTCTGGCTTGACAGAATCCACCACACAGTCAGTTCTCTGTTTCTGAGGTTCAACATCTGTGGATCCAACTCATAGTGGCTCAAAAATATCCAAAAGAAAAACATTCCGTAAAGTTTAAAAAACCAAACTTGAATTTGCCACACGTGAGCATTACCCGGAATTCACATCAATGAAGTTATGTGTAGGCAAATTTTGCTGTGGCCCCTGCTGTGTCACAACTCCTGTCTCTAGCACTTGAGATGTTCACTGACATCTCTTTGTGTCCTATGTATCAGGCCTTCAATGCACAGACTACTTTTCTTGTCAGTTTTCCCTATCAATAAACAACTATTTACATCGTATTTACGTGTATTAGGTATTATCTAGACATGATTTAAAGTAGTACATTGGAATGTGTGTAGGATATATGCAAATACTATACCATTTTACATAAGGGATGTGAGCATCTGCAGGGAGTTCTAGAACCAACCCACTGGGGACACCAAGAGACAACTATATGTTTCAAAACAGTTTTAAATCATATCCCTAAAACCTGACATGCATAAGATGTGTGTGTGTGATACATTTAATGTTGTATCACCAAATGCTAATAATTTATCATTTTAATATGGAAATTTGACATTATAGGTAACATGGGATTTAAATTAAATACAATAACAATAAAACCCTCTGGCTTAAGAGTGATTTTTGAAGTTATTCAACTCATTCAACAAGTATTAACTGTTCACCTATCATATAGTGAGCTCAAAGCAAAGACTCACAGTCTGAATTCCTAGTAACTTTGTGAAGTAAAAACAACATGTAAACATTTATGTTGTAATGACAGTTATCATACACTGGCAGTAAACAAATCCTAATGACTTTGGGAACTTACCACAGAAGACACCTAGGTTCTGAGCTGAAAACTAGTGGAAGATGTTTCAGGGCAAGGGAAGAGCATGTATGAAGGTATGCAGAGATCGACATGTTAGGGGAACTAAAAAAGTATTGCTGTAACAAATGGAAAGGACAGAAGTACCGGTTAGATCATGAGCTGCAAAGAACAAGGTCATGCTGCTTTATGGGGGAGGGGAGGCACTGTGGTACAGTGGATTCTGTGGCTGCTTGGGACGCCCACCCACATCCAGTATCAGAGTGCCTGAGATGGAGTCCGACCTCCATGTCTTTTTTTTATGATTCATTTATTTATTTGAAAGTCAGAGTTACATAGAGAGAGGTAGAGAGGAAAAGAGGAAGAGAGGGAGAGAGGAGGAGTGAGAGAGAGAGAATGTGTCTTCCATCCGCTGGTCCACTCCCCTAGGTGGCTGCCACAGCCGGAGCTGTGCTGATCCAGAGCCAGGAGCTTCTTCCAGGTCTCCCATGTGGGTACAGGGGCCCAAGGACTTGGGCTATCCTCTACTGCTTTCCCAGGCCATAGCAGAGAGCTGGATCGGAAGTGAAGCAGCTGGGACTTGAACCAGCGCCTAGATGGGATGCTGGCATTGCAGGCTGCAGCTTAGCCCACTACGCCATAGTGCCAGCCCCTGACCTCCATTTCTGACTTGGCTTCCTGCTAATGTGTCCGGAAAGTAGCAGATGATGGCTCAAGCACTTGAATCTCTGACAACCATGTAGGAGACCAGAAGGGAGTTCCAGATTCCTGGCTTCAGCTTGTCCCTGTCCTGGCTGTTGTGGCCATTTGGAGAACAAATCAGTGGATGGAATTTCTCCCTCTCTCTGTCTGTCTCTATCTCTTTCTATGACTCTGCCTTTCAAATAAATAAATAAATCTTTAAAACACAAACGCACAAAGAACTCAAAAAAGTATTCAGGGCAGGGGCTGTGGGACACTATATTAAGCTGTCACATAGGATGCCCATGCCCCATATCCTACTGCCAGTCTGAGTCCCAACTACTCTACTTCCAGTCTAGCTCCCTGCTAAAATGCCTCAATGGCATCAGACAGAAAATGAATCTCTTTGGGGGCAGCACTGTGGCGTAGTGGGTAAAGCCACCACCTGCAGTGCCAGCATCCCATATGGGTGCCAGTTTGAGTCCCGGCTGCTCCACTTCTAATCCAGCTCTCTGTTGTGGCCTGGGAAAGTTGTAGAAGATGTACTAAGTCCTTGGGCCCCTACGCCCATACAGGAGACCCGGAAGAAGCTCCTGGCTTCGGATCGGTGCAGCTCAGGCTGTTGCAGCCAATTGGGGAGCGAACCAGCGGATGGAAGACCTCCCTCCCTCCCTCTCCCCTACCCGCCCCGCCTTCTCTGTGTAACTCTGACTTTCAAATAAAATAAGTAAATCTTAAAAAAAAAAAAAGGGGGGGGGGGAAGGAAAATGGATCTCTTTCACTCTGCCTTTCAAAGAAACAATAAAATCTCAAATCATTAACTTAAAATAAATAATTAAATCATTTTTAAGAGAGATTTAATTATTTATTTGAAAGGCAGAGTGAGAGAGAGAGAGAGAGAGATCTTTTATCCCCTGGTTCACTCCCCAAAATGACTACAAACAGCTGGGCTGAACCTGGACAAAGCCAAGATTCATGAGCTTCCTCCAGATCTCCCACGTGGGTGTAGGGGCCCAAGGACTTAGGCCATCCTCCATTGCCTTCCCAGGCATACTAGCAGGGAGATGGATCAGAAGTGGAGCATCCAAGTCTCAAACCGGTGCCCATATGGGATGCCAGCACTGCAGACAGCAGTTTAACCCATTACACCACAGAGCCAGCCCCTATCAAATTTATCCCAGGGTAGCCAGCGTTGTGGCACAGCGGGTTAAAGCCCTGGCCTGAAGCGCCAGCATCCCATATGGGCACCGGTTCTAGTCCTGGCTGCTCCTTTTCCGATCCAGCTCTCTGCTGTGGCCTGGGAAAGCAGTGGAAGATGGCCCAAGTGCACCCACGTGGGAGACCCGCAAGAGGCTCCTGGCTCCTGGCTTTGGATCGGCGAGGCTACGGCCGTAGCGGCCATCTGGGGAGTGGACCAACGGATAGAAGACCTCTCTGTCTACCTCTCTAACTCTTTCAAATAAATAAAATAAATCTTTAAAAAAAAATTTTATCCTAGGGGCTGGCGCTGTGGTGCAGTGGGTTAACGCCCTGGCCGGAAGTGCCAGCATCCCATATGGGCGCCGGTTCTAGTCCCGGCTGCTCCACTTCCTATCCAGCTCTCTGCTATGGCCTGGGAAAGCAGTAGAAGACGGCCCATGTCCTTGGGCCCCTGCACCCGCGTGGGAGACCAGGAAGAAGCTCCTGGCTCTTGGCTTCAGATCAGCGCAGTTCCGGCCGTTGCAGCTATCTGGGGAGTGGGCCAGCAGATGGAAGACCTCTCTCTCTCTCTGCCTCTCCTCTCTCTGTATAACTCTGACTTTCAAATAAATAAATAATAAATCTTTAAAAAAAAATTTATCCTAGTACATAGGTTCACCATTACATTAAAATCAATTAATGTAATCCATATGTCAATGGGCAAAAGAACAACATGCTCATATCAACAGATGCAGAAAAAGCATCTGACAAGTCATTCATGATTGATAAATAAATAAATAAACAAACAAACCTCAGCAAACCAGGAATAGAGAGGAACTTCTTCAACTTAATAAAGAACAGGTACCAAAAACCCTGTAACTAATATCATACTTAATGATGAGAAATTTGAAGTTTTCCCATTAAGATCAGAAACAATATAAGGTTGTGTCATTTCTCATGCCTACTTGTCAACATTGTACTGGAAGTCCTAATTCCTGCAGTAAGACAGTAAAAGGATAAAAGTCATCCTAACTGCGAAGAAAGAAATGAAAGTATCTGAAGATGACATGATCTTCTATAGGGAAAATATGAAAGAACTGACAAACTAACTCCTGGAACTAATAAGCAATTACAGCAATGTTACAGGAAACAGTCAATATATTACACAATCAACTGCATTCCTCTATACCTGCCATGAAAAGTACAATTTGAAATAAAAAATGCACTACCACTTACAAACAATAGCAATACTCCAAATGAAACATTTGGACATAAATCTGACAAAATATGTATAAGATGTATACAGGAAAACTACAGAACTCAAAGATACCAATTAACTAGGCAAATGGAGAGAGAGTCCATGTTCATGGAGAAGAATACAGTTATGTATCACACAATTATGTCTAGGTCAACAATAGACCGTATATATGACAGTGGTTCCACAAGTTCATATCACCTAGTCATGTCACAACTGTCTGAGTTTATATAAGTGCACTTTATGATGTTCACACAACGCCGAAATCATCATGACACATTTTTCAGATCGTATTCCATCATTTTTTTTTAAGATTTATTTATTTATTTGAAAGTCAAAGTTACTCAGAGAGAGGAGAGGTAGAGAGAGAGAGAGAGAGAGAGAGAGATATGTCCTCCATCCGCTGGTTCACTCCCCAATTGGCCAAACCTATGGGACCTAAACATCCCAACCCACAGCTTAACCACCAAACCAAGTACCTGCCTCTTTGATATGAGTCAGGCAGGAAGCTAGCTAGAGAGCAAAGGAACTGAGAGACTGACAGTGGGTCTCTCTGCTCAGACCCAACCCCTTCCCTGTCAATCAAACATGGCTGAAAGCATGGCACACCTACTTTCCCATGGTGCACCTGAGCCTCACTTCCTCATTGTGTATAAGATGTCATGATCAAGTGCATGCTGAGCCCCACGTAGAGATGCCATGAGATCATGACTTGCACTCAAGCTCCGCCCCAGCCATGCCACATCTGTATGTTCAATTAAACCATATCCCATAAAGGGATAAAAGGCTGGCGTAGCAGCAGATGTCACTCTTATCTCAAGGGGGTACCCCGCATTCACTTCTAAATGTGTATTATCTCTTTAATCGCTTGAAATAAAACCTGTTCTCTTTCTCGTACACTATTTACATCCCTACTTCCAATTCTTCTCTCCCTCTGAGACAAGAATTTGGGAGTAAACCCTGCTGGAAACCCCATTTCCCACAACACCTTTCAAGTACTTCTTTCCCAAATCCAAATTTTTATAAAGGGACAATATTTCTGAACAAATTGTCAACTCCACCCTCTATTAATTAAAATTTCCCAGAAAAATAGAGAAAAATATTAGAGCACATGTACAGCTTAACATTCTCTGGGGCTGCCCCATTCTTGATAGAATTCCCTCCCAAAAAAAATCTTCCAAAATAAACAAGTTCATCAAGGTTGCAAGGTACAACCAATATATAAAACCAATTATATTTCTAGGTACTAGCAATGATCAACCTGAATATAAAATTAACAATTATAAACATCAAAAAGAATAAAATTTTAGAACTAAACTTAATAGAAGTATAAGACTTGTACATTGAAAACTACAAAGTATCAAAGAGGCTATCGCTGACCTAAGTAAATATAAAAAACTTCCTATGTTCTCGGGTTGGTAGACAACATTGTTAGGATGGTAATAATACTCCCCACGCGGATAAACACAGCCAATCCCAGCTGTTGGCCAGTTTCATCCCCCATCCCCTGAAATCAACAAGGTAATCTTAAAATTCATCTGAAAGTGCAAGTGACCCCGAATAACCAAAGCAATTTTGGAGGACTTAAATTCCTTACTTTAAACATATTACTTAGTCACAAAAACATGATACTAGGATAAGTAAAGATACAGATGAGTAGAACCGAAAGCAGAGTCCAAAAACTAAACCCTTAGATATGGGTCAACTGATTTTTAACAAAGGGTCCAAAGTCATTTAACGAGGAAAGACAATCTTTTAACCAAAGGGCTGGGAAAAATGCATATTCACAAGCAAAGTAAGTCAGATTTCTTACCTCACATTAACTAAAAATGGATCACAGATACAACTCTAAAAGCCAACCGCCAACCAACAGGGGCCAGTGTTGTGGCACAACAGGATGAGATGTCACCTGCAACGCCATCCCATATGGGCACTGGTTAGAGTACTGGCTGTTCCACTGTTGACTCCATTTCTGTTAATGCACCTGGGACAGCAGAAGATGGACCAAGTGCTTGGGCAATCACCACCCACGAAGGGGACCTGGATGGAGTTCCAGGCTCCTAGCTTTGGCCTGGCCCAGCACCAGCTGTGGCCACTGGGGAGTAAACCAAAAGATGGAAGACACCTTTCTCTGTATCTCTCCCTTTTAACTACCTTTCAAATAAAAAATTACATCTTAAAATAAGAGTTAAAACTACAAAACTCCTTTTAAAATGTATCTTTGTAACTTTGGATTATACTATGGTTTCTTAGATATGACACCAAAAACACAAGCAACATAAAGGTAAAACAGATAAACTGGACTCATCAGAACTTAAAGGACATCATCAAGAAAATGAAAAGAAAACTCACAAAATGAGAAAATATTTCTGCCGATCATATATCTGACTAAGGAAATATATAAAGAACTCTCACAATTCAACAAGAGAAATAATTCAATTAAAATGGGGGACAGGCACTGCGACATAGAGGGTCAAGCTGCTGCTCAGGCTGCCTGCATCCCACATCAGAGTGCCTGGCTTGAATTTTGCCTACTCCATGCTTCAGATCCAGTTTCCTGTGAATGCACCTAGGAGGCAGAAGATGATGGCCCACGTCCTTGGGTTCCTCCCACCCACATGGGAGATCCAAATGGGGTTCCTGGCTCCTGGCTTAGGCCTGGCATTTGGGGAGTGAACCAGTGGATGGAAGATATCTCTGTCACTCTATTTATTTATTATTAAAATAAATAAATAAAATCTGTGGTTGGCCTATTAATTCTGCCAGGTGGGACACCGACATCCCACATCCAAGTGCCTGGGTTCCACTTCTGGCTCCACCCTTGATTCCATCTTCCTGTTAATGTGTACCATGGAAGGCAGTAGTGATGGTTCAAGTAACTGGGTCCCTGGCAACATACAGAAAAAACTGCACTGAGTTGCCAGCTTCCAGTTGTTGCCTGGCCCAGCCCTAGGGCCATTTGAGAATGGGAGCTCTCTCTGTGCCTGTTGTCTGTTTCCTTGCTTTTCAAATAGTTTAAAAAACTGGGCAGAGCATTTGAATAGACATTTATCTCAACATATAGAAATAGTCAACAACTACATAAAAGCTTGGTACTTGTAGGGAAATGCAAATCAAAACCACACTCATTAGGATGGCTACAAAGACAAACAACAAACTTTGTGAGTATGTGGAGAAACTAGATCCCTCCTACACTACCATGGGAATGAAAAATGGTACAGCTGCTTCAGAAAATAGTTTGCCAATTTCTCAGTTAAATAGCTATTGTGTGACCCAGCAATCTCATTCTCAGTATATATCCAGGAGAAATGAAAATATATCTACACAAAAACTTACAAATATTCTTATCAGCATTATTGAAAACAGACAAAAAGTCAACAGATGAATGGATAAACAAAATGTGGCTGATTCACACAACCAACAGAATATATTTTTCAGCCATAAAAAGGAATGAAATACTTGTATAGAATGCAACACAGGTAAACCTTGAAAACATTAATGCAGAGTGAAAGAAACCAGACACAAAAGGCTATATAGTGGGGCTGGTGTTGTGGTGTAGCAGATTAAGCTGCTACCTGCAGAGCCAGCATTCCCATATGAGTGCTGGTTCAAGTCCAGCAGGTGGAAGATCTCTCTCTCTAACCCTTTCAAATAAAATAAATCTTATTATATATATATTATACACACACACATATAATACATTATATTATAAATTACACCTCAATAAAGTTATTAAAAAAATCCAAGAGACTACACTAGAAAAGTATCTACAATAATCAGTGTGATAAGAAACATTTTCAGATTTTAAAAAATTAAGATAAATGCAAAAAAATCAACAGTATTTCTTCCTAAGAGTAATCACTTAGAAACAAAGAAATAGCCTATTCACAAGGTTGATCAAAACTACAAAACAGCCAGGAATAAAGTTAATAAGAAAGGGACAAAATCTAGAAAAAATTACAAAATATTTTAAAAAGCAAATTATAAATCTGATAAAGAAACATACATGTTCTTGAATGTCAACCAGTCTTTATATATAAAATGTAGTTCCAATAATCTCACAACTAAACAAAAAGGATTTTTTAAAAAAATTTACTTATTTGAAAAGCAGAATGAGAGAGAGAGGGAGAGACAAGAGAGACATCTTCCATGCCCTGTTTCACTCCTCAAACGCCCCCAACAGCTAGGGCTAAACCAGCCCAAAGCCAGGAAGCAGGAGCTCCATCTGGCTCTCCTACATGGGTGGCCGGGGCCCAACCACTTGGGCCATCCATCACCTGTTGTCTTCCCAGGAGCATTACCAGAAGTTGGATCAGAAGCAGAGATGCCTTTTGAGACTTGAACTGAACTCCAGTGGGGAACGTGGGAGTCTGCAGCAGTAGCTTAACCCACTACACCACAGCCTGCCCCTCAAAATGACCTTTAAATGTAAATGAGTGGCACTGTTGGCTAAGTCTTCGCCTGCAATACCAGCATCCCATATGCGTGTCAGTTCACATTCCAGCTGTTCCTCATCTTATCCACCTGCTTACGGCCTGGGAGAGCAGTGGAAGATGGCTCAAGTGCTTAGGTCTCTGTACCAATATGGAAGACCTGGAAGAAGCTCCTGGCTCCTGGCTTTGGTCTTGCCTAGCTCTGGCCAATGTGGCCATTTGGGGAGTGAACCAGTGGATGGATGATCTCTCTGTTATTCTGCTGTTCAAATGAAATAAATAAATCCTCAAAAAAAATTTTCAGTATAAAATTAATCAGTAATGGTACCAGCAGATAGATTAATGAAACAAAATAGTAGAACAAAAAGAGGGCTACTCAAGTAAGTGGGGGAAAAGATGAATTATTCAGTCATTTTATAGTTCCCCTACCCTGTCCCTGGAAAACCTGAAATTAGGCTTTTATCATACACCATATAATAAATAAAATAACATATGGATTAAAGATGTTTTAAAAAGAAAATCATAAAATATATTTTCTTTTAAAAGACTTATTTATTAATTTGAAAGGCAGAGTTACAGAAAGGCAGGGGCAGAGAGATAGAGAAGAGAAGAGAAGAGAAGAGAAGAGAAGAGAAGAGAAGAGAAGAGAAGAGAAGAGAAGAGAAGAGAAGAGAAGAGAAGAGAAGAGAAGAGAAGAGAAGGGAAGAGAAGGGAAGAGAAGAGGAGGTCTTCCATCCACTGGTTCATTTCCCAGTTGGCTGCAATGGCAGGAGCTATGACGATCCAAAGCCAGGAGCCAGGAGCTTCTCCAGGTCTCCAGGGCGGGTGCAGGAGCCCAAGGACTTGGGCCATCTTCCACTGCTTTCCCAGGCCATAGCAGAGAGCTGGATTGGAAGTGGAACAGCTGGGACTTGAATTGGCACTCATATGGGATGCCGGCACTGTAGGCAGCACCTTTACCTGCTGTACCACAGTGCCGGCCCCTATAAAATATCTTACAGTGAACATTTTATTTTAGAATCTCATTAAGAGGACATTCTTAGAAACAGAAAATCCATAGCCAGAAAGGAAAAAGAAGTTGTGGTGCAGTAGGTTAATTTCCCATCTGCGGCACCAGCATCCCATATGGGTGCCGGTTCGAGTCCCAGCTGCTCCTCTTTCAATCCAGCTCTCTGCTATAGCCTGGGAAAGCAGCAGAAGATAGCCCAAGTCCTTGGGCCCCTGCACCCGCGTGGGAGATCCAGAAGAAGCTCCTCGCTCCTGGCTTCAGATCAGCGCAGCTCTGGCCATCATGGCCATTTGGGGAGTGAACCAAGGTATGGAAATCTTTCTCTCTCTCTCCTTCTCACTGTAACTCTACCTCTCAAATAAATAAATAAAATCTTTAAAATAAAAAAATACTAATTTTATACAACACACAAATGTAAATGAGTGTAAGAAAAGATGAAAAATCAAAAATAAATGATAAAATGACAGAAAATATTTGCTATAAATAACCAGTATCTCTTTTTTACATAAAGAACTATAAATTAGTGAGAAAATCTCAGACAATCCAAGAGAAAATGAATAGAGCTGACTGCAAATTTACACCCTAATTAAATGAAACAGTCAAAAGAAGCTCAATACCACCTGTAATTGGAAGTTTGTGGTATAATAGGATAAAAATCTAAAATACTTCTCTCTCTCTCCCTCCCTCCCCCTCTCTCTTTCACACACACACATGCTTTCTCTCCCCTAGCCCCAATGGCTGTGGGCATGGTTCCCACTTTTGGGTAATTCTTCCTTTCTCCTTTACAAAGTTTATGTCCATGTAGAGATTAATAAAGTTACTGAGTCACTACATCCAGAATTAGAACAATCCTTCTGGACTTCCCTTGAGCACTTTGCTATGTTCTCTTTCTTAAAACTGCCACATAGCTATTTGCATGAACCCTAACCATTTACCTGTAGTTGAAAACAGAGCCAGAGAGGCACTAGGAAAGGGAAGGAAAGGAAATCAAGAGTTACTGGTCAGATCTCAGCTCAACACTACCCTGGGGAAGGTTATCTACTGATCATAGTTAACCCACCACTACCGAACCTACCCCATCTTTACTGAGAGAATTCACTGACACAACAGATCTAGGACACCTGGGTCAGGCAAATGTTCAATACATGCGAAAACATCACAAAAACACCTTCAAATCTCAAACATTCATCACACTGCACTACTCAATATACCTTTCTTGTTGGAGTCATTTGCTCACTCCAAATCATCACTTTTAATTCTTTAGACTTTTAGCTCCTGTATGCCTATCATTCACTCCAACTCTACTGGTGTCTTGGTGAGTTCACTATTTGCATAACTGTTTTAATATAACAGGTCCTCTGTATCTACAGGTTTCAGGAAAATATTTGGGGAAAAAACTGCATCTGCACTAAACATCGTACTGATTTCATTCCCAACAATACAGCAGAACAATCATTTACATATATACAAATACATTGATTACATTGTACTAGGTATTGTAAGTGACCTATTATGCAAACACTATGCTACTTTATCGAAGGGGTTTCAGCAGGAGGGAGGGGGAACCTTGGAGCTAATCCCCTATGGATACAAAAAAAAAAAAAATGTGTGTACTTTAATCTCTCCATTCCACACTTACAACTCCAGGGATCTCTACTCTACCTCAAGTCGAAGTTCACTCCCAGGGTCAAACCACATTCCTACCTTTTCAGCTTCCTTCGTCTAACAGCCCATCTCTAACACTAATGATTCCTCAACCCTCCTAGAAGCTGCAGTCCATTGACCCCACCGCCTTTTCACCCCAGCATCCCTCACACTCCGATTTACCTTTTACCTATCAGGAATTCTGTAGTCAAATATTATAGTCGCTTTCTTGTACACATCATTTTTGTGCCTTATTCCCTTGGCTAAACTGCTGTCCTTAATTCCCAATCTCTGCATACTCTGCACCTCTACCTCACAACTGAAAAAGGCTTACTGTATTTCTCTAAATACACTTAAATAAATTATTATGGACACATAATACTGGTTGGACTCCAAACTAGTTGCCTTTTCCATTTACTCTTCCACTCTCCTCAAACATCCAACATCACAACCTCCTCCATTCTTCTTCTTGGCTCATGATTTCTTTTGTTCCTATTTCACAGAGAAAATAAAATAGTCACAAGCTCCAAACAGAACATAAACCTACCTACCTTCCTACATTTGTACCCATACATTTATCTTCTCCCCTTATACAATGGACAAATTAATCTGTGTTCCTGACAAAAGCCAATTCTGGTATACTTGACCCTCACCTACTCAAGGATCTCTTTCTAAAATCTAATGCATCTTCCTCAAAAGCACACAAACACGCCAATATTTCCAATTAAAAATAAACTAGGCGGGGGCTGTGGTGTGGCAGGTTAAGCCGCTGCCTGCTGTGCCAGCATCCCATGTGGGTGCTAGTTTGAGTACCCACTGTTCCACTTAACGACCCACTCTCTGCTATTGGAAGGCAATGGAAGATGGCACAAGTGCTTGGGCCCCTGCACTCACGTGGGGGACCTGGAGGAAGCTCGTGGCTCCTGGCTTCAGATCAGCCCAGCTCTGACTGTTGTGGCTATCTGGGGAGTGAACCAGCGGATGGAAGACCTCTCTTTCTCTCTGCCTCTGCCTCTCTGTGACGCTTTCTTTCAAATAAATAATAAATCTTGAAAAAAAAAAAAAAAAAACCTTCTTCCCTACCCCAGCTTGTGCTCAATCCCTTTCCTCTATAGAGAAAAACCTAAAGAAATTTCCAATTTCTCACGTCCTTCTCTCTTGCACTCACCCCAATCAAGCCTTCAACTCTGAAATACTCCAACAAAAGGTAAGGTCTGATTCCTAACCAAGGTAACCAATGACTTATACAATGCAAATCCAAAGGTTTGTTCTCATTCTTCAAGTTAGTTCCCTTGTCTCCCCCAATACCACATGGTTTTCCTGTCACCATTTCCACTCATCACACTTGCCACTTACATCTCCTTTCTATACTGTCATTACACCCTCAGAATGCTCAAGAGTAAGTACCTCAGGGTTTAGCCCTCTTTTATCTATACTATCTCCCAGGTGATCTTACGGCTTTAAGCATTTCCATGCAGATGATCCCCAAAAAATGTTTTGTGCCAGCCCAGATTATTCTCCTACACTCAAAACTCCAACTACCTACTTAATCTTTTCCTTTGGTTGTCTAATAAAAATCTCAAATTTGGCCGGCGCCGCGGCTCACTAAGCTAATCCTCTGCCTTGCGGCGCCGGCACTCCAGGTTCTAGTCCCGGTCGGGGCGCCGGATTCTGTCCCGGTTGCCCCTCTTCCAGGCCAGCTCTCTGCTGTGGCCAGGGAGTGCAGTGGAGGATGGCCCAGGTGCTTGGGCCCTGCACCCCATGGGAGACCAGGAAAAGCACCTGGCTCCTGGCTCCTGCCATCGGATCAGCGCGGTGCGCCGGCCGCAGCGCGCCGGCCGCGGTGGCCATTGGAGGGTGAACCAACAGCAAAAGGAAGACCTTTCTCTCTGTCTCTCTCTCTCACTGTCCACTCTGCCTGTCAAAAAAAAAAAAAATCTCAAATTCGACAGGGCAAATCTGAGTTCCCGATCTCACTCCACATCCAAATGTGTTCCTCCCACTGTCTTCCTTATTTAAATCAATGACTTTCCCAAACTTCCTGTTATTTAGATCAAATATCAGGCCGGCGCTGTGGCTCACTAGGCTAATCCTCCGCCTTGTGGCGCCGGCACACCGGGTTCTAGTCCCAGTCGGGGCGCCGGATTCTGTCCTGGTTGCCCCCTTCCAGGCCAGCTCTCTGCTGTGGCCAGGGAGTGCAGTGGAGGATGGCCCAAGTGCTTGGGCCCTGCACCCCATGGGAGACCAGGAGAAGCACCTGGCTCCTGCCATCGGATCAGCATGGTGTGCAGGCCGCAGCGCGCTGCCCACGGCAGTCATTGGAGGGTGAACCAACAGCAAACGCAGACCTTTCTCTCTGTCTCTTTCACTGTCCACTCTGCCTGTCAATAAATAAATAAATAAATAAAATAGATCAAATATCTGACAGATGCCCTTAATTTCTCCCTTTGTTGCTCACCCCACACATAATCCCCAGAAAATCACATCCACTTTACTTCAAAACAGATTCAGGATTCAACAATTTCTCATGACTACCACTTCCTTTACCCTGGTCTAAGCCTTCCTGAATCACTGCAAAGCCTCCAGTCACTACTTACCCTCCATTACATTCCTTCAGGCCATCCTAAGACAAAAGCCAATGACCTTATTAAATCATAAATCAAATCCTGTCATTATTGTACACAAAACTCTCCAGAGACTCTTTGCCTTACCTCAAAGTTAAAGCAAAAAAATTCTTACAAAGCCTACAACAAGTCTCTGATTTCATCTCCTGCTACGTACTGCCTTTGTCCCTCTCTGGGTACTAAGCACAATGCCTTTTGGCCATTCCTAGACATCACAGATGAGCCCAAGTGGGCTTCTGTGTGCCTTATTCCTTCTCTCTGGAATCCTCTTTTCTCATTTATCCACATGATTTGTTTCCATACTTCCTTCAGATTCTCACATAAATGACACTTTCTCAATGAAGCCTTCCCTTAACTGTCCTATTTAAATTATAACTGGTGCTTAAAATTCCCTATTTACTTTTCCTCACAGTGCTAATCACTACCTAAGATACCAACCTTTCCACTTCCTTATTTTAACACCTTTCTATATCCTCCCACTACAATGTGAGCTCCACTAGGGTAGGAATTAGGTTTAACACACTACCTTAGCAAGTGCCTAAAATTTTTACTAGCACATATGTGGGTACTTTAAATTTTTAAGTCCATATAAAGTTTTCTGATAATATACATTTCAGCTTTTTCCATATCCTGCATATACGTGGACTTCAAAGTTTTGCACCAAAATAAACTTACCCTTTAAAATTTTGTTTTAAATTTTTATTGCAGATGCAGAGAAACAGAAAAAAGAGAGACAGTGCCCATCTGCTGGTTCACTCCTCAGATCTCTGCAAGGGTAGGGACTGAGCCAGGCCCAAGATAGGAATACAATCCAGTTCTCCTGTGTGGGTGGCAGAAACCCAATCACTTGAGCCATCACAGCTGCCAATCGGGGTCTGTCTGCATTAGTAGGAATCTAGATGTTGGTGCCAGGAAGCAAATCCAGGTACTCTGATATGAGAAACAGGCATCTTAACCACCAGGCTAAATGCCTACTCCCTACACTTTTAATTTTATTTTCCATGAACTTTTTAAAGATATCAAATAAGAGTTGACTAAGAATGGGATAAATCTATATGTACTAGGCTATTCACTGCAGCAATTTGTATGATACCAAAAAATTAAAACGACTTGATGTTCATCAATGCTTTATAGAGCCACAAAATAAGTTCAAAATTCACATACAATATTCACCCATGCTTTAATATTAACATTTAATCACTGAAACAGTCCTGAGGTAAATAATATTATTAGTTCATAGATGAAGAAACTAAGGCACACAAAGGTTAAATAATCTGCAAGTGATCTTAAAGAAGCAGGATTCAAATACAGCAATCTTCATGACCAGTTATGACGCTATGCTGACTTTCCTAAGTATAAAATGAGCAGGGCTGGCACTGTGGTGTAGCAAGTTAGAGCCCTGGTCTGTAACACTGGTGTCCATATGGGTGTCAGTTATAGTCCTGGCTGCTCCACTTCTTATCCAGCTCCCTGCTAATGCACCTGGGAGGGCTGCAGAGGATGGCCCAAGTCCTTGGGCCCCTGCACACATGTGGGAAACCCAGAAGAAGCTCCTGGCTCTGGCCTGGCCCAGCCCTGTTGCAGACATTTGGGGAGTGAACCAGCAGATGAAAGATCTCTCTCTCTCTCTCTCTCTCTCTCTCTGTGCCTCTCCTTCTCTCTCTGTAACTCTTTCAAATAAATAAATACATCTTTAAAAAGATATGATATCTCTATGACACCAGAAATTCTCTTACCAAATGAAAATGGGTCCTGTAACTAGTTAAGTGAAAATGCAAAAATAAAAATATTCCATATATTACTTCAGTATTTCATTTTAACATAAAGTATACATATTTGTGCAGCAACCTTTTTATAAAAGGCTACCCTCTTCTTTAGGGAATGAATCTATTGGCATTCCTGGGATCTTTATAGCAAAACCACAGATTCAATTTTTTTAAGTGGAGTACAAGGCTAAGCACTTGCCAAGCGTTAAGTGCACAACCTTACCTCTTAGTGATTTTCCCTAAAGTCACTTATTCAGTTATTTTACCCACACCTAACTGAATGGTCATTTTTTTTCCCCCAGCAACTTCCCCCATATGCCTTTCTGTATCATTTAATGTAGTTTTCACATAAATGAAAACTCTTTTTGGACTGGTACTTTATTGGTTTAAGGAATATTTAATTAAATTTACATGACAAACATAGCCAGCACACACTGATTTAGAAACAAACATAACTCGGGGTCTGAGTCGTGGCTTAGTGAATACAGCTGCCACCTGCGATGCTAGCAACCCATATGGGTGCCAGTCTGTATCCTGGTTGTTCCATTTTTTAAAAAAGTTTATTTATTTGAAAGGCAGAGTTATAAGAGAGGCAGAGACAGAGGTCTACCATCCACTGGTTCACTCCCCAGATGACTGCAATGGCCAGAGCTGTGCCAATCCAAAACCAGGAGCTGCTTCTGGGTCTCCCACACTGGTGCAGGGGCCCAAGCACTTTGACCATCTTGTACTGCTTTCCTAGGACATAGCAGAGAGCTGGATAGGAAGTGGAGCAGCCAGGACTATAACTGACACCCATATGGGATGCCAGCACTGCAGGCGGAGGCTGTATCCTCTACGCCACAGTGCTGGCCCCTCATTTTTTTTTTTTTTTTTTTAAACTACTGTTTATTTGAAAGGGAGAGTTACAGAGAAAGGAGGAGAAATAGAGAACTTGGGCCATCTTTTGCTGCATTCCCAAGCACATTAGCAGGGAGCTAGATAGAAGAGGCCAGCCCATGAGATGCCAGAGCTGTAGGCAGCAGCTTTAACTGCTCCACCACAGAGCCGGCTATAGCCTCTACAATTTTTTTTAAAAGATAAATGAACAAAAAAACACCAAGCATTTTTCTCCCATTAGGTAAAAGTCAGATGAAGCCAAAGGAAGATGATTTATAAACTTGATTCTACAGCCCACAGTTCAGGCTTTACTTTCTACCACTTAAGAGAATGAGGGTCATACAGTAATATCCTTTTAAAAGGAAATTTTCCTTACAAACAAACAGAAACGGATTATTTCTTCCTATGGCCATGCACAGTTCTTTCAGTGACCACGCTCCCAGTGTTATTCTTCTCCAGCTGTTCAAACAGCAACCTAGAGGTAACAGACCAAGGCACTAGGCCATTCTGCTATGCTGTTATTGGGAAATTTTGGAAAATAGGCTCCAATAAAAGCCAAAAAAGCATTAGCTCTTCTTAAAACCCATCTCCCTATTCTTTCCTATTTGAAATAAAGCAAACATCTGCATTCACTATCCATACCCAACTGGTTCCAAAATAAGGAGGAATGTAGGACAATTTTAGAACACAACAAATGGGCTGAGAAATATGATAAATACACCTCAGAGAATTCCAATCAAATCACATATCCCAAAAAAGAGAGGAAACCTGAGAGTCCCAAAATATTTTACATGCCTTAACTTAAACATATCAGACAAAGAAGCAAATTGAGAACCAGCTCCCAGCAGTATCACTTTGTTCTGTCTTGGGCCCATGGAGAGTCCAAGCATGTACTCCATATTGTTAGTGAAGCAAATCTGAGTCCTAGTGTTATGTTACTCAATATTTGAAAAAAAGTCTGGTGGCTCCCCATGCCTACATAAAATACTGTGCACATCTCTGAAGAGTCTCCAAAGTCTGGCTCTAATTTACCTTTCTGGTCTCATTGTCCACTCCCACTTCTGCAAATTTGTCACAAAGACACATTTCCCACTTTCCCATCTCCATACAGGTGTGCAAGCTATCTCCTCAGTTCTGAACATCCTCCTACCTGCCACCATTCCTCCGTCAGACTAAGAAGGTACAGTAGAATTGTACTAGTTAACAGCTTAATGACCTTAAGCAACTCCATCAATAAATCTGTTACACACTGCAAACAGGCCTACTACCTATGGTACTTGACAAGGCTACTGTGAGGATTACATAATAGTTATGAACGATCCATCATTCTAAGGCATAGTACTTAATAGATAAGCAGTAACTACTAAGCCATCTTTCTCCTCTTAGTACCAATACTCCTACCCTCCCCTAAGCTCTCATGGCTTCTCCATTAGGTTACAAACAAGCTAGCTGTGGACATGAATCTCTAAATCTCTACTACTACGGAGCAACTTGTACAAGATATGCAACCTCTCTGGACCTGTTTCTTCATTAATAAAATAAACAGGAGTCAAGCCTTTACAATCTTAAGAAGCTTAAAAGAGGTAATGTAGGCGTGGGCGCTGTGGTGCAGCAGGTTAACCTGTCACATGGGACACCAGTATCCCATACCATTTCTGGCACCCAGTCCCAGAATCTGTTTCTGACCCAGTTTCCTGCTAATGCACATGGGAAGGCAGCAGATGATGGCCCAAGCACCTGGGTCCCTGCCATCCACATGGAAGACCCAGATGAAGTTCTAGGCTCCTGGCTTCATTGTGGCCCAGGCCCAGCTATTCTGGTTATTTGGGGAATGAACTAGTGGATAGAAGAGCTCTCTGTCACTCTTTTTTTTTTTTCCCCCCAAACTATTTATTTATTTGAAAGGCAGAGTTAGAGAGAGAGAGGCAGAGACAGAGAGCTTTAACATCTCTGGTCCACACCCCAAATGGCCACAGCGGCCACAGCTGGGCCGATCCAAAGCCAGGAACTTCTTTCAGGTCTCCCACGTGGGTGCAGGGGCCCAAGCACTTGGGCCATCTTCCACTGCTTTCCCAGGCGCATTAGCAGGGAGCTGGATCAGAAGTGGAGCAGCTAGAATTCTGGCACCTCAAGCGGCAGCTTTACCCACTGTGCCATAACGCTGGTCCCCACTCTACTTTTCAAACAAATAAATCTTTATAAAAGAGGTAATGTACATCAACTACTGGAATAATGCTTGACACCTAGTAAGTCTCAAAGCATATTTAACGAAGTCTGGACAATATCTGCTCTAGTCATTGCTTACAGACTATACATATACATGTGAAACGCATTTCCCTCATTAAATCCAATTACATAAAGCGATCTAAATACAACTTAACCTGCCTACCTACGTCTCTTCTTACACAGATGTTCACGGAAGACAAAATGGTGGCTCCTACACACTTAACCTCAGAAAAGCTAACATATTCATAATTTTCCACCAGACTAAGTACATCACAATTTACGACTGGCATCATTTTAAATAACTCGGTACACTTAAACAAATGCGGGGCTACCCCTGAAGAATTTTAATTAAATAGTCTGTCAAAGTTAAACAAAACTGAAATTGGTAGCCTGCCAGGAAAGGGAAGTTGGTTGTTTATTCATTTTTTAAAAAATTTTATTTGCATTTTACTTGGAAGGCAGAGAGACAGACACACAGAGAGAGATCTTCCATCCACTGGTTTACTACCCCATATGCCTGCAATAATAAGGGCTGGGCCAGTCCAAAATCAGAGGTCTGGAACTCGACACAGGTCTCTTACATGGGTGGCAGGGACCCAAGGGCTTGAATCATCATTTGCAGTGTCCCAGGGTATGCCTCAGCAGGAATCTGGACCAAAAGCAGAGTAGCAGGGACTCAAACCAGACACTCCTCTAAGGGTCTGCCAGGGTCCAAAGCAGCAGCAACTTAACCGCCTCTGTTTAACTCATTCTTCAATCTTGATCTTGCTAGATCATCAATTTCCCTAGTAAAAACTCTAATCAAACATCAACTACATCCATGATAGAATTTTCCATCTACACATTTTCAACCCATTGCTCTATGTAAGAGGGAGAAGCAAAATTTCCAAAATTAACCACCTTGACATCAAGGAAATTACAGAAAATGAGAACTTGAAAAAAGTTTAACACTGCAACATTTGCACTCCACTCTCCACTGTACACTGATACCTGTAGAGGTTGTGTAGCAGGGAAGTTAAGCCCTGGAAAGGTTCTGGGACGATGGACCTGGTTTAAATCTACCACCATCACTTCCTAATATGTGACCCAAACATGCTATTTCTCTTATCTTTTTCTTTAAAGACTTATTTATGCATTACCTACTGGAAAGACAAAATGACAGAGAAGGAGAGCTCTTCAATCTGCTGGTTCACTCCCCTAAAGGCCCACAAGAGCCAGGTCTGTACCAGAGAAGGCAGGAGACCTGAACTCAATCTGGGTCTCCCACGTGGTGGCTGGGAAAGCAGCCATGATCCGCTGCTTTCCCAGGCGGTTAGCAGAAAGCTGGCTCAGGGGCAGAAAATCAGGGGACTCGAACCCGCAGTCCCATACGGGATGCCCGAGATTGGGTGGTAGCTTAACCGCCTGTATCACAACAAAGCCCCCCCCCCCCCCGGGATGTTATTTCTTAAGCCTCATCTACAGGCATAAAGTGCGGACTATAATACTGTGAACCTTACAGATTGTTGTATTAAATGATAACAGACGCTTAAAGTGTAGCAAAGCATGGACATCATCCATCCTCCGTAAATGATATTCGCACTTTATAATGGGAAATAAGTGCACTGCTAAGTTTGGGCCCAAGCTAAATAATGGTTAACAGCAGCACACTGGAAACATGTTAGAGCTCACAGAAGCGCATTTGATCGCCACAACATCCATCCATGGGGGTGTGGTGGGGAGTGGTAACGGGGTCTGGGGGACGGAGTCGGCTTTTAGAAACAGAGAAACTGATCTAACAGACAGCCAGCCCACACCAGGGGCTTCTTCAACTACTGTTACGCAGCTCAGAGGTAGGTGCTTAAGTGCTAAATGTTCCCACGACATCCTCGAAAAAGGGATGCCTGCAAGTTACCGCTCTCAACATGCACAGCTGAGCCCAGGAGCGCAGGAACAAGGCCAAGCGAATGAAGCCACCGATGATCCTTAGAGCGTTGCACTGCCGCCTTACGAGGTGTCCTCCCACACCTGCAGGGTGGGGGCCCGGCCCGCGTGGAGGCGCCCCCTCCCCCAACACCAGCCTCAGGAAATGTTGGTGGAAACGGCACGGGACGCCGTGGGAGGTTTTGCAGGGAGCCGCCTGACGCCAGCTCCAGCATCTCGGCAGATGTAGAGTCGTGGGGCGCGGAGGGTCCCACCACTAACCGGACTCTAAGGATGGCTGGGGGGACTGACTGGCTCCGCCAAGCGGAAACCTGGGAGCGGCCCCGCCGAGGGCGGAGGGGCACGCAGGAGTTGGGGCCGGCCGGCGGCGATAGCTGAGAAGTCGGGGACGGGACGGCCGCTCGGGGGCTGAGGGAATCAGGGCAGTCGGCGTCTGGGGGGGAGGGAGCCGCCCGCTGGTCAGAGAAGGATCCCGGGCTCCGCGTGAGGAGAGGGTTCTGCGCTCCGCTAGGGGCCCACTCCCCATCCCGCGGCGGCATTTGCTGCACCGAGTACTCGCTGCTACCTGAAACTGCAGCAGTTTCTCTGTTTGCTCCTGGGTTAGATCCCGCTCCTCAGGCGCCGCCATTTTGCCGCCGCCTCTACGCTCCTGACCCGTCCGCACCGTCACCCGCCGGAACTGACGTCAGCCGCAACCGCTTCCGGTCTGAACGGCCGCCGGCGCTCAACTGCGACTGCGCGCGCTGGCTCACTCCGGCCCGGCCGTTCGGGCCCTTCCCGAACCTTTCCGGAAACTGCCGAGGGGCGTACAAGTCCCCTCCAGGATTTAGGTGACGGACGGATCTACGAGTCCTGCGAGACCGACAGGGCCCGAATGTGCCTCGAGGAGCTCCGGAAAGTCCCGAAGGGGGCTCGGCTGATTTCGGCTGCTCCCTCAGCTGGTTCCGGTAATCTGCGTTTCGGAAGGTTTCTCGGGAAATCGTGGAGATTCCGAAACCCGTTTGGTTCTGAGTGTCTCTCGGGACCTACCGAAAGGCCCCGAACGTTGGTGGGGGCGTTTCCGACGCCGCCTCAAGCCGGTGGCGGAGGGAAGTCTTTGGCGGCGTTTTTGAGTTGCGGCTGCGGTGTTGCTTGCTGGGAGCTGTTTGGACGCGGCTTCCCTGGGTCTTTGGCGGGAATGGCGTTGCCAGCCTTGGGGAGAACTTTCCTTGCAGCCCGCTTGCTGTAGGGGGGCTTCGGCCCGGCCTCTGGTCCTCGCCCCTATGATGAACCGAAGACGTCACCTTGCAGAGTGCTGGGCTGGGTGGGGGGCGTCCTCAGCCGTGCTGCATTCGTACCATCGGTCGCGGGAGGTTGCCCGGTGGCTCCCGACTGCCGCCTCTGCCCATTCTCCTTGGAGACAGTCCCTGATTTCTTCCTTCGTACAGTTTCCGCTGCCTTACCCCCACCCCTCAATCTCTGCCTTCCTCCTCACTTCCCTTGCCCCTTGTAGCCGCCACCTCTCTTTAGATCTTTTTATTTTCATTCCCACATCTAGCTACCTGCCGCCCCTGTCCGCCCCCCAGAAGGCCCTGGGGAGGCAGAAAGTCTGGGTGTGGTAACCCACTTTCCCACTGGCACCCCTAGCAAGATGCATGGCCTCCTGGGCCCCCCTGGCTGCTATTGGTCCTCGTCGGAGGAATCCCACCACTGCCCACTTCTCAGAGTTGAACCCGTTCGACAAGACCAGAAGTACTCTGGAAGCTGAAGTTCTGTGAAGAGCATGGTGAAAGACGAACAGACTGCCTTTAGCAAGTCTTACCGCATCTGCAGAAACTTCCTAGCCATGTCCTAGCATTTTTCTTAGACCCCAAAAGGTTGAATTGGAAGCAAACCTCTACGGCTTTATAGAATTCATTATGGCAACTCGAAGCTCCTAGGAGACTCAGTGCTGTTCCACATCACCCATGGGTCGGTGCCACAGGTTAAGCCTTTGCCTGCCTAGCGGGCATTCCATGTGGGCCCTGTTGGAGCCTGGCTGCTCCACTTCTGATCTAGCTCCCTGTTAATGCATCTAGGAAAGCAGTGGAAGATGGCCCAAGTGTCTGGGCCCCTGCCACCCACGTGGGAGACCTGGTGGATGCTCCTGGCTCCTGGCTTTGGACTGGCCCAGATCTGGCATTACTGCCATTTGGGGAGTGAACCAGCAGATGGAAGATCTCCCCTTCTGTCTGTCTGTCTCTGTAACTCTGCCTTTCAAATAAAAATTTTTAAGAGATTTATTTATTTGAAAGAGTTACACAGAGAAGGAGAGGCAGAGAAAGAGAGGTCTTCATCCACTGGTTCACTCCCCAATTGTCCGCAACCGCCGGAACAGTAGCCAGGAGCTTCTTCCAGGTCTCCCCCGCGGATGCAGGGGCCCAAGGACTTGGGCCATCCTCTGCTTTCCTAGGCCATAACAGAGCTGGATCAGAAGCTGGAACTCGAACCGGCACCCATATGGGATGCTGGCACTGCGGGTGGCGGCCCTACCCGCTATACCACAGCACCGGCCCCTCAAATAAATCTTTAAAAAAAAAATGTTGGATGCAGGTGAACAAGATGAGTGAATTGCAAAATAAGATGTTCCTTGAATTTGTTGTGTTATTCTAAGATATAAAGGGTACTTTGAAATGTGTCTGAAAAATAAAATGAAAAGATAGATTTATTTTGGTACAAAAGCATGTTGAAGGGCAGGAGTTTGGCAGAGTGTAAATAATGCCAGCATCCCAAATCAGAGTCCTTGGATACAAGTCCTGGTTCTGCTTCCAATTCACTTTCTTTCTAATGCACACCTGGGAGGCAGCAGATGATGTCTCAAGTACTTGGATCCCTGCAACCCATGTGAGAGACCCGGATTGAGTTCCAAGCTCCTGGTTTAATCTGGCCCAGCTTGGGCATTTGAACAGTGAACCAGCAAACAGGAAATCTCTGTATCTGTGTCTCTCTGTTTCTCTGCCTTTCAAATTAATTTTTTAATATGTAAATTTTAAAAATAAAATGATGGCAATTTAATTTTTATGAAATATGCTAGGGGATGCTGTTGTGGTGTTGCAGGGTAAACTGCCTCCTGCAACACCGGCATCCCATATGGGTGCCAGTTCAAGTTCTGGCTCCTCCACTTCCAATCCAGCTCCCTGCTAATATGCCTGGAAAAAGCAGCAGAAGATGGCCCAAGTGCCTGGGCACCTGCACTCACATGGGAGACCCAGATGAAACTCCTGGTTCCTGGCTGTGGCCTGGCCCAGCCCCAGCTGTTGTAGACGTTCTGTCTCACACTCTCTCTCTCTAACTCTGCCTTTCAAATAAATCCATCTTTAAAAAAAGAAAGAAAGGAAAATACTCTGCCAGAGCCAGTATTATTGCACCACATGCAATGCTAGCATACCATGTCAGTGCTGATTCTAGTTCTAGCTTCTGATCTAGCTTCTGATCTAGCTCCTTGCTAATGTGCCTGGGAAGGCAGCCAGGGATGGCCCAAGTGCTTTAGCCCCTGCACCCGTGTGGAAAGCCTTAGCTTCTGACTTTGGTATAGCCCAAAATGGATGTTGTGGCCATTTGGGGAGTGACCCGGCAGATAAAGATATCTCTCTCTGCCTTTCAAATAAATAAAATCTTAAAACAATTACTCTGTCGGGGCCAGCGCGGTGGCACAGTGGATTAATGCCCTGGCCTGAGTGCTAGCATCCCATATGGGCACCGGTTCGAGACCTGGCTGCTCCACTTCCAATCCAGCTCTCTGCTGTGGCCTGGGAGGGCAGTGGAAGATGGCCCCAAGTCCTTAGGCCCTTGCACCCGTGTGGGAGACCTAGAGGAAGCTCCTGGCTCCTGGCTTCAGATTGTCACAGCTCCGGCCATTGCGGCCAATTGGGGAGTGAACCATTGGATGGAAGACCTCTCTCTCTCTGCCTCTCCTCTCTCTGTGTAACTCTGACTTTCAAATAAATAAATAAATCTTTTAAAAAAAATTACTCTGTCAGTCAACCATTCTTGCAAACTACATTTCAGTTCGTGAGCTGCCTAGTCTGTTCCCTATGACTTAGGCAGAATCCTCACGGCTTCTACCATGGGAGAAGCAGACATTGGAAGAGACTTGAGTTTGTGTGTGCATTTAAAGATTTATTTATGTATTTGAAAGGCTGATTACAGAGAGGGAGAGACAGACCATTTGCTGGTTCACTCCCCCAAATGGCCACAACAACCAGGGGTGGGCCAGGCCAAAGGCAGGAGCCAGGAACTTCTCTCACGTGGGTGGCAGGGGCCCAGGTACTTGGGCCATTTTCCTTTGCTTTTCCAGGTGCATTAGCAGGGAGCTGGATGGGAAGTGGAGCAGCCAGGACATAAACTGGTGCTCATAGGGGATACCAGTGTTAGACCCTCTGAGTGAGGATGCGAACACGTTGAGAGGCACACCCCAAAGACTCAGAGTCCAGACCAGCTGATGCAAAAGCAAGAGGATTTATTCGGCGTCTGCGCAGATGGGCCTCCTGAACTCGGGAGTCCAGAGAGCGCCCAGCACAAAGCCACACGGTTTATATACCCGCAGCGACCAATCAAAAGCACTATAGTGTCCATGCACACAGCAGTCCAATCCGTGAGCTGATCATGTGAAAGGCATGCGTCTTCTATCCAATCAGCTATGGGATCACATGGGAGGCATGCACTTCGTCGCCATTTTGTTGTTTACTTCTTTAGCAGTTCCTTTCCCTGTCAGCGTCATCTTGTTCACCCTGAGGGGGTCGACGTCTTGCTCCCTTCGTTCCCCTGGAGGGAGAGCAGCATCCTGCTTCCCACACCGTTATCTGAATATTAGGAGGCATACAAACTGGGTTAGGTCTTAGCACAGCCAGGCACAAGTGTCGCAACTAGCTAAGCATAGGGTCCCTTATTTTTATAGCTGCACCTAATTTTAGCTTTGGGGGAAAAGGTTTAGGGCTATAATTTTTAAACTTTAATTTTACTTGGGGCAAAGGTGACTTCTTGTTTTTAATAGTGTTAGCTTAAGTCACTCCATCTTGGTTTGGTTTGATTTTTAAGGTTCTTCACCAGCATTAGGCAGGCTGCAGCTTTTTTTTTTTTTTTTTTTTTTTTTTTTTTACGATTTTATTTGTTTATGTGAGAGGTAGAGTTACAGACAGTGAGAGGGAGAGACAGAGAGAAAGGTCTTCCATCTGCTGGTTTTACTCCCCAAATGGCCACCCATATGGGATGCCGGCACAGCAGGTAGAGGTTTAATCCACTTTGCCACAGCGCTGGCCCCAGGCTGCAGCTTAACCTGCTGTGCTGCAATGTGGGCCCCAAAACTTGAGTTTTATGGATATAACTCTAATTAAGTTTTTATATTCCATAAGGATTTTATACATTTTTATGGACATGGATTAATTGTACATGTTTATTAGGTACTCTGATATTTCAGTACATTTATACATCATATCTAGTAGACAGCGTTTCCATCTCATCATCTATATTTGGAGATTTTGAGCTTCTCTCTTCTGGTTCTTTATAAGATGGATAATAGGTTATTGTGAACTATGGTCACTCTGCTGTGCTGTAGACAACTGGGGCTTATTCATTCTCTGTTGGTACTTGTTATCCAGTCTTCCTCCATCTGCCCATCCCCTTGGGCTTTTTTTTTTTTTTTAAGTAAGTTCAAGATAAAGAATGTAGAATGTGTCACTGATTATTGTTTTCTCCTAGCCTAGAGAATAACACACTTGCAGTCCCATATCTGGGTTCTTGTGTTCAATTCCCAGCTCCAATTCCTGCCTCTAGTTTTCCAACAATGCAGACCTTAGAGAAAGCTGGGAGGCAGTGGTGATGGCTCAAGTGATCAGACTCCTGCAGTCCACACAGGAGACCTGGGTTGTACAGTTTTAGACCATTCTGAAGATATTTTTAATATATTTAATTCCATTCACCGACAGATTTGAGGAATTAATTTAGCAAATATGTATCAAGTGCTTACTTTGAGCCAGGTTCTGGACCAGATTCTCCCAAGAGAGGACACAGCTTTTGTCCCGTAAGGATACACACTTTGGGGCCAGCATTATGGCATAGCAGGTAAAGCTGCCACCTGTGACGCCTACATCTCATATGGGTGCCAGTTGGTGTCCTGGTTCCTCCACTTCCAATCCAACTCTGCTAATGGCCTGGGAAAAGCAGCAGGAGATAGCCCAAGTGTTTGGGCCCCTGCCACCCATTTGAAAGAAAGACGAAGCTCCTGGTTCCTGGCTCCAGCCTGGCCTACCCCTGGCTGTTACAGCCCTTTGGGGAGTGAACCAGTAGATGGAAGATCTTGCTCTCTGTCTCTCCCCGTCTCTCTGTAACTCTTTCAGATAAATAAATAAATCTTTATGAAAAAAAATTTTAAATGTGCCTTCTTTCTTTAGAAAAAAAAGAGCACAGTTTAATGGAAAACTAAATAGATTTCATCACTTCTATAAGAGAGCTTTTGTGTGTGTGATAAGTCTTTGAGTTCCAGGTTTGTTTGTTTTTTTTGCCTGTAACACACTGGCCCATGTGACCGAGAGCTGATATTTGTTTCTCTAATCCTAGCAATAAGGTCTTGCTGATGCCTTACCATTTTGTTCCTGATAAAGAACAAATTCCTGCTGAGTCATGGAAATCCTAGAACAGGCCTCCATTTCTGAGTAGCTGGAATAGAAGATATTTTCTACCAGCTGGGAGCACAGCATCTTGATTGCTGAGTAAAGCAGACCATTAAGATGTCAGCCACAGTATGTGGGTGTTTGTCTTTTTGCTTTCTCCCCCTTGCTGTTAGTCATTATAGATTCAATGAGGCCAATGGGAATTAAGGTGACTCAACTAGATTCAGCCAAGAAGTCAGAGAAGGAGTGAGAAAGGTGATAGGGGCACCTGCTAGTGTATTACACATCTTTAGGCTTTCTGATAAGGGCATTTGGACTGATAAAGCCCAAGTCCTTGGGCTCCTGCACCAGCGTGGGAGACCTGGAAGAAACTCCTGGCTCCTGGCTTCGGATCAGCACAGTTCCAGCCGTTGCGGCCATTTGGGGAATGAACCAGTGGATGGAGGACCTCTCTCTCTCTCAACCTCTCGACCTCTCTCTCTCTCTGCCTTTGCTTCTTAAAAAAGAAAAAAAAAAAAGTAAATCCCACCATGACCCTGCTCAAAACCTCTGCTGGGGGTAGGTTTTGTGGCACAGCAGCTTAAGCTGCCTCTTGGGATGCTTACATCCCATATTGGAGTGCCTGGTTCAAGTCTTAGCTGCTCCACTTAGGATCCAACTTCCTGGTAATGTGCCTGGGCCCCTGCCACCCATGTGGGAGACCTGGATGGAATTCCTGCCTCCTGGCTTTGGCCTAGTCCAGCCTCAGCTTTCGCAGGTATTTGGTGAGTGAACTAGTGGGTAGAAGATGCATCTCTCTCTTTGTGTGTCACTCTGCCTTTCAAATAAAATGAGCAACTCCAAACAAACAAAACCCACCTCCATTGGCTTCCCACTAGCCTTAGAGTAGACTCCTAGCCCCTTGCCATGGTCTGAAATAACCTATACGGTCTGGCTCCTACCACAATTGCATTAGTGCTAATTCATTACCCTCAGGCTTCGCCTCATTATTCTCACTTTATATCTGCAGCATCCTCTGCCTGGAACATGCTTTCCCTGAGTCCTCACGCTGCTGACTCCTTTTGACATTCTGATGGCAGCACAAGACTGAGACAGTCTCACAGAAAACCTAAATATACTGTGGTGTCTGCAAAGCGCTTAACACTCTATGATATTATCTTGTTTACCTGTCTATTGTTTAGCTCCACTCTCTGTGATCCACAAGGGTTACCAAGGAGACCAAGTTGGCTTTGGCCACTGCTGAATCCCCACTGCATAGAACTGTGTGGGCACCAAGTACGAGGACTATAAATACAGTTGGCCAGGTTGGCCTGGCTAGATGCTTAGAGGCAGGGCCTCATGGATGCGGTGGGCTTACAGGATGAAAGCCTCGGGACTCAGTCGGCAAGCGAAGCTGCTGCCTGTGGGCTGCAGGGTGAGAGGGGCTTTAATTAGAGCTTTCAGATCAGAAGGTAGGAGCAGGACCACCTTGATTTGGGTGATGGATAAGGAGTACTGACAACAAGGAACCTTTAAGACAGTATTTTATTGCTCTCTTAAAAAAAAAATCTTGTTCATGAAAAAATTACATGATTTGGGAACTGTGAACAAGTTCAAACAACACCTCAGTTGGCAGAATCGGAAGTGGAGAAAAAGCAGGAAGCCTATTTACAGATGGTTTTGATAACCCATTTGCATTTAAATTGTCCCCACAAGCTTATGTGTTTCCCAGGGGGCATAGTGTGGGTTCCACTGAACTGAATGTTGCAGTTACCACCCAGACACTTTGGACTCCTTATGCCAGTGAACCTGGAGGTGGAAGACTTACCATACGGAGAGGGCAGCTCCCCTGACTCCAGCAAGGGTGCAGAATTGCTGGTCTACACAACTGAGTTTGAAGGAGTACTCTTGGAGTCCAGGGAACACATTTTTGGGGGCCTCCCTACTCAGTGAAAAGAAAAAATAAGCAATTACAACAGCTACAGCCAGACAAAGACAGGCTAGCTAGAGACTCAGACCCCTTGGAAACACTGAATGAAAAGATAAGTTTGTTTTGGTGCAAAAAGCTTTGAAATCCATGCAGAGGAGAGGTCTTGGAATAGTTCTTGGAAAATGTGTGTTACAAAAACAGATAATGCACCAATTTCCCACTAATATGTTCCAGAAGTCGTTGAAGAAATGACTGACTCCAGTCTGGGGCAGGAAGTGTACAGAGTACACTTGCTGCACCAGAAAGCAATCAAATGGTTACATCAAACATCAAAACAACCTGCTAATGACTCAGGAACACATCTGAAGAGGTTCCCACCAGCTGAAGATGGGAAAGTTTAAGGATCAGAAAGTAAAATGACTCTTCCTTCTCTGCTGAATTGTCTTGCCACTTTGTCAGAGATCAGTTGTCAGGGGAGGTGGCGTTTAGCCAAGCGATGAATATGCCCTTGTGCCAAGTCAGGAGGCCGGGATTCAATTCCTGGCTCCAGCTCCTAATTCCAGCTTCCCACCAGTGCGGAGGCAACAGTGAAGTAACTGTGTTCCTGCCATTTTACGTGGGAGACTTGGGTGGTGCTTGTAGCTCCTGGCTCTGGCCCTGGTTCAGGATGAGACATCAGTTTGAAAACAGAGCCTATCAGGGCACCATGAATTCTACTAACATTGAAGCAAGAACAAACATAAAATTTACGGTGAAGTTTATATTGGAAGAATGGTGTAAAAATGGATGATATTTTCCCTTTCAAAAAATTGTGGTCAGGGGCTGGCATTGTAGTATAGCAGGTAAAGCTACTAACTACAACACCAACATCCCATATGGGTGCCAGTTTGTGTCCTGGCTGCTCCACTTCTGACCCAGCTCCTTGCTAATGTGCCTGTAAAAGCAGTAGAAGATGGCCTAAGTGTTGGGCCCCTGCCATCCACGTGGGAGACCCAGAAGAGGCTCCTGGCTCCTGACTTTGGCTTGGCCCAGCACTGGCCATTGTGGCCATCCAGGGAATGAAGAAGTGGATGGAAGACCTCTCTCTGTGTGTCTCTGCCTCTGTCTCTGTAGCACATTTGCTTTTGCTTTTCAAATAAATAAATAAATCTTAAAAAATATTATAGTCAGCCTGTTGGGTGTGTGAAGACTATCTGTCTTACTGTGGTTTTGGTTTTCATTTCCTTAATAACTAGTGATGTTGAATATCTCTATGTTCATGCTGTTTGTATATTTTATTTGGAGAAATAGCCCTTCAAGTCTTTGGTCATGTTTTAATTAGTCTGTTTGTCTTTTTTTAATGTTTATTTTATTTGAAATGTAGAGAGGAAGACGAATAAATAGAGATTGCCCATCCACTGGTTTGCCACCCAAATGTCCACAACAACCAGGGCAGGGCCAAGCCACAGTCAGGAACCAGAAGCTCAATGCATCCCATTCAATTCCTGTGGATGGCAGGGACCCAGCCACTGTAGTCCGTGCCTGCTGTCTCCCAGCGTCTGCATCACTGACAGAAGCTGAAATGGAGAGAAGCCAGGACTCGAACCCAGGCACTCCAACTCAGGACGTGGGCATCCCAAGCGGAGGCCCAAGCACTGTGCCAAATGCCTGCCCTGTCTTGTTTGTCTTTTTGTAAGGGTTCTTTATATGTTCTGGATACTGGACCCTTATTAGATACATGGTTTGCAAATATGCTCTCCAATTCTGTAGATTCTCTTTTATTTATTTACTTGGAATACAGAGTTAGAGAGAAATCATCCATCCACTATTTCATTCCCTAAATGGTCACATGGCTGGAGTGAAACCTGAAACCAGGAACCAGGAACTCCATTCAGGTCTCCATGAGTGGCAGGGACTACTGCTTCCTCAGACCTATTAGCAGGGAGCTGGATTGGAAGTGGAGCAGCCAGAACTCGAATCAGTAGTCCTATATGGGATGCTGGCATTGCAGACAGTGGCTTAACCCCCTGTGCTACAATGCCTGAAGGTTATCTTAGTTGATAGTGTCCTTTGATGTACAAAAAATTTAATTCTAGTGAAGCTCAATTTATCTATTTTTTTCTATTTTGCTTGTGCTTTGGTATCATCTCTAAAAATCTATGCCTAAACCAAGGTCATGCAGAGTCATGATTATATTTTAGTCATTTAATAAATCATAAGTCTTTGATCCATTCTGACTTCATTTTAAAATTTTTTTAAAGATTTATTTTAGTTACTTGAGAGTCAGAGTTATAGAGGGAGAGAGAGAGAGGTCTTCCATCTGGTGGTTCACTTCCCAGATGGCTGCAACAGCTGGAGCTGCGCTGATCGGAATATCTGAATCCAGGAACCAGGAGCTTCTTCTGGGTCTCCCGTGCAAGTGCAGGGGCCCAAGGACTTGGGCCATCTTCTACTGCTATCCCAGGCCATAGTAGAGAGCTGGATCGGAAGAGGAGCAGCCAGGACTCGAACTGGCACCCATATGGGATGCCGGCACTTCAGGCAAGGGCTTTAACCCACTATGCCACGGCGCCAGCCCCTATTTTAAAATTTTTTAAACGATGTATTTATTTATTTGAAAGGTGAAGCAACAGAGGAAAGACAGAAAGAGAGAGGGATCTTACATCTCTTCGGTTCACACCTCAAATGTCTGCAAAAGCTGGGCCTGGGGCTGGGTCCATCAAAGCTAGGAGTAAGGAACTCCATCCAGATCTCTCACAAGTACAGCAAAGACCCAAACAGAGCCATTACCTACTGTCTCAGGGTACACATCAGTAGGAGGCTGGCTTAGAGGTGGATGCAGGGGGCCAGCACTGTGTTGCAGCAAGTTAAAACCCTGACCTGCAGCGCCAGCATCCCATATTGGCACCAGTTTGAGTTCCAGCTGCTCTCCTTCTGATCCAGCTCTCTGCTGTGGCCTGGGAAAGCAGTGGAAGATGGCCCAAGTGCTTGGGCCCCTGCACCTGCACGGGAGACCTGGAAGAAGCTCCTGGCTCCTGGCTTTGGATAGGCACAGCTTAGACTGTTGAGGCCATTTAGGGAGTGAACCAGTGGATGGAAGACCTCTCTCTTTGGTCCTACTTATCTCTGTAACTCTTTATTTTATTTTATTTTTTATTTTTATTTTTATTTTTATTTTTGACAGGCAGAGTGGACACTGAGAGAGAGAGACAGAGAGAAAGGTCTTCCTTTGCTGTTGGTTCACCCTCCAATGGCCGCCGCGGCCGGTGCACCACGCTGATCCAGTGGCAGGAGCCAGGTACTTATCCTGGTCTCCCATGGGGTGCAGGGCCCAAGCACTTGGGCCATCCTCCACTGCACTCCCTGGCCACAGCAGAGAGCTGGCCTGGAAGAGGGGCAACTGGGACAGAATCGGGTGCCCCGACCGGGACTAGAACCTGGTGTGCCGGCGCCGCAAGGAGGAGGATTAGCCTAGTGAGCCGCGGCGCCGGCCTCTGTAACTCTTTCAAAATAAATAAAACAAATCTTGAACCCAGGCATCTGCTATGTGGGTGCCCCAAGCAGCACACTTAACCTGCTGTGCCACAATGCCCACCCCCAGCTGGGGTATTTTTATTTCTCTTTCTTGCCTACTTACTCTGATTAGGCTTTCTAGTACAATGTGAAACAGAAATGGCAAAAGTGAGTGTTCTTATGTGGGAAGGTTATTTATTTATTTATTTATTTGAAATTCAGAGTTAGAGAAAGAGATGTCTTCCATCTGCTGGTTCACTCCCCAAATGGCCACAATGACCAAGACTAGGCCAGGCTGAAACCAAGAGTCCAGAGCTTCTTCTGGGTCTCCCACGTGGGTGCAGGGGCCCAAGCACTTGGGTCATTGCTGCTTTCCAAGGTGCATTAGCAGGGAGCTGATCAGAAGTGGAGCAGCAGGGACTTGAACTGGCACCCACAGGTGATGTTGGCATGGCAGGCTGTAGCTTTAACCCCCTGTGCCACAGCTCCAACCCCAGGAAGGTCCTTTACTACAAATTCTATTATAAATTTTCGGGTAGTTTGTGCCTTTCAAGGAAAACATAACATAAATGGAAATATAAAATATGAACTATCAAACTTGTAGGAGAAAAAATTAGGCAAAAATCTTTGTGATCTTGGGTTATGCTATGTTGAATATGATGTAAAACAGAAGTCCATAAAATAAATAAATTGATAAATCTCATATTTCATCAAGATTTAAGATTTCTACTCTTCAAAGGACCCTTTTGAGATGAGTGTTTAGCTAGTGGATAAAACATCCACATTCCACATCAGAGTACCTGGGTTGCCTAAGTGGCTCCAGTTCCTCATTCCAGCTTCTGCTAGTGCAGACCTTGGGAAGAAGTGGAGATGGCTCTAACAAATGGGCATCTGCCACACACATGTGAGACCTGGATGGAGTTCCTGGCTCCTATGAACCCATAGATGAGAACTTTCTTTCTCTCTCTCTCTCTCTCTAACTCTGCCTCTCAAAAAAAAAAAAAAAAAAAAAAAAAAAAAAAAAAAGTCTAACAAAAATTTAGCAAAGTATATATCTTATAAATTACTTTAGTCATAAAGTATATAAAGAACAATCTAGGGGCCTGAGCTGTGGCATAGTAGGCTAAGCCTCTGCCTGTGGTGCTGGCATTCCATATGGGCACCAGTTCTTGTCTTGGCTGCTCCACTTCCGATCCAACTCTCTGCTATGGCCTGGGGAAGCAGTAGAAGATGGCCCAAGTCCTTGGGTCCCTGCACTCATGTGGGAGACCCGGAAGAAGTCCTGGCTCCTGGCTTTGAATCAATGCAGCTCCAGCCATTGTGGCCAACTGGGGATTGAACCAGCCATATGAAAGACCTCTCTCTCTCTCTCTCTCTACCTCTCTGCCTCTCTGTAGCTCTGTGTTTCAAATAAATCGATACATTTTTAAAAATAAATTAGTTAACATCTGCCAATTTTTTAGGAATTATTTTATTTATTTGAAAGACAGAGTTACAGAGAGAGGTAGAGCCAAAAAGAGATAGAGATCTTCCATCCACTGGCCTCCCCAGATGGCCTCAATGGCCAGGCCAGAGTCAGGAGCTTCTTCTAGGTCTTCTGCATGGATGTAGAGGGCCAAGCCCTTGGGCCATCTGCTGCTTTCCCAGGTGCATTAGCAGAGAGCTGGATCTGAACTGGAGCAACTGGGACCTGAACCAGTGCCCATATGGGATACCAGCGTCACAGGTGGCATCTTTACCCACTAGGCCAGAATGCCAGCCCCATCATATTATAAACCTAATATTTACTTTCAAAATATGGTTGTATTCATGCAGCGAAAAAGTCTTATGTTAAAAACATGATGATAGATCTGACTGTTGTATTTCTGATTTGAGGAAAATTAAACCGAAAAGGTTTCAATTTGTTACTACTTCCTTCAAATAACATCCTAGCAGAAACAGGTATATATTTGTACTATGCACTTAGAAAGAATGCTGTTACGACTAACTTGAAATCTAAGCTACACAAATCATTCCCATGGAAAACTATTGCATTCTGACTTTACTCTAAATTCTTGGCCCCCAACAGTGGCTTTCCACATAAAAACTCTCAAATATTTGAGCTGATGGAAAGGTGATGCTAATAAGGCTAACAAAAGAGCAAGTTACAAAGGTCTTCACTTAACCCTAAAGACAAAGCCTAAAGAGGGAAATATTAAGACAAATGAGGGGAAAGGAAGAATCAGAAATGAATGTGGCCTTGAGCCCTTGTACCCGAGCAAGGTACAGAGTAAGAGAGGTTACAAAATGTTTCTTAGTGGAAAGGCTATGCAGACAGCACTGCACGGAACACACACACACAACTTTGTAGTTAGGAAGAGAAGCAAGATGTGGTGGTACTAGCTACACTCTGAAGTTTAAGAAACAGCAAAGAACAACAAATGAGTTAGAAATACAGTAATCTGTTGGGTCTTTTAAAAGTCATACCCAAATAAAAACAACTAACCTCTCGTTCACTTTTAAATCCGACAGGGAACACGTATTTGCCTTTGAATTTTTTTCTTTGAAGTTAACAGCTGATTCTCATCTGAATAAATGTTTTAAAATTCTTAATTATTAAGGTAAGTAAGCTTCTTAACTGCCCTGGAATAGGGTTATATTAAAAGCTGCATTACATTAATCCCCTCAATACCAAAGTTGCTACCATCAAGCTCATTTTATAAGCATTAATTAAATTTTTAAAAAGTTTTTTTTTTTTTAATTTGAAAGAGCTATACAGAGAGAGGAGAGGCAGAGAGAGAAAGTCTTCCATCCACTGAACTCCCCAAGTGGCCGCAACGGCCGGAGCTGCGCCAATCCGAAGTCAGGAGCCAGGAGCTTCTCCTGGGTCTCCCACGTGCGTTCAGGGGCCCAAGGACTTGGGCCATCTTCTACTGCTTTCCCAGGCCATAGCAGAGAGCTGGATTGGAAGTGGAGCAGCCAGGACTCAAACTGGCACCCATAAGGGATGCTGGCACTGCACACAGCGGCTTTACCTGCTACGCCTCAGTTCCGGCCCCTGCTCCATTTCTTTTCTTTTCTTTTTCTTTCTTTTTTTTTTTTTTTTTGTATCTCTCTTTTTTATTTATTTTTGACAGAGTGGACTGTGAGAGAGAGAGAGAGAGAAAGGTCTTCCTTTTGCCGTTTGTTCACCCTCCAATGGCCACCGCGGCCGGCGTGCTGCGGCCGGTGCATCGCACTGATCCGATGGCAGGAGCCAGGTACTTATCCTGGTCTCCCATGGGGTGCAGGGCCCAAGCACTTGGGCCATCCTCCACTGCACTCCCTGGCCACAGCAGAGAGCTGGCCTGGAAGAGGGACAACCGGGACAGAATCCGGCGCCCCGACCGGGACTAGAACCCGGTGTGCCGGTGCCGCAAGGCGGAGGATTAGCCTAGTGAGCTGCGGCGCAGGCTATGCTCCATTTCTGATCCAGCTCTCTGCTGTGGCCTGGGAAGGCAGTAGAAGCTGGCCCAAGTACTTGAGCCCCTGCACCTGCATGGGAAATCTGGAAGAAGCTCCTGGCTCCTGCCTTTGGATCAACATAAGCTCTGGCAGTTGCTACCATTTGGGGAGTGAATCAGCAGATGGAAGACTTCTCTGTCTTTACCCCTCTGTAACTCTGCCTTTCAAATAAATAAATCTTTTAAAAAAAATGTATTCCAGCACAGGACAGCATATCCAGGATCCTAACTAAATAAAAACATCAGCAAATAGGGTACCATCTTGGTCTGTGAACAATGTTTTCTAGAAGGGAATGAGGGTAACACAAAGAGGCCAGTGGTGAAAACTTCTCTCTGATATATTTCTAAGACACCTGTGAGTAGGTTTAGCATAAAACTGATCGAAGGCGTTGTGTCTTTCAGTAGCTTTTAGAACAAAGCCACTACTTGATAGGAATATTCAGCTCAGCACTCTGTGTTAAAACACAATTGTAGGGGCCAGTGCTGTGGCGTAGGCGGTAAAGCCCCAGCCTGCAGCGCCGGCATCCCATATGGGCGCTGGTTCTAGTCCTGGCTGCTCCTCTTCTGATTTGGCTCTCTACTATGGCCTGGGAAAGCAGTGGACGATGACCCAAGTCCTTGGGCCCCTGCACCCACACGGGAGACCTGGAGGAAGATCCTGGCTCCTGGCTTCTGATTGGAGCAGCTCTGGCCATTGCGGCCAATTGGGGAGTGAACCAGTGGATGGAAGACCTCTCTCTCTGTGCCTCTCCTCTCTCTGTATAACTCTGACTTTCAAATAAATATTAAAAAAAGAAAAAACCACAATTGTATAGCATTTTGTAAAATAAGTGTAATTTTCAGAAGCAGTGTTCACCAACTGTGTAACAGAAATAACAAACTTCTCCTAATGTTTGTTTGGGATACTCTTCACCAACTACAATAGGAAGGAGAATGTACCTGAATTATCTCTACTGGTGTCTGTAAAATGTGAGATAGCCTCAGGGGGCCATTGTTTTATGGAAAGGGGCTAAACTGACACTTGCAATGCAGGCATCTCCTATCAGAGGGCTGGTATGAGTTCTGACTGCTCCACTCAATCCAGCTTCCTGCTAACACACCTGGAAAAGCAACAGAAAGTTGCCACTCACATGGAAGGCCCTGCAGTTTTCATGTGTTCTCAGAGGACCTGAGTTTTTTAGACAGACAGGAAGGTCATAGAAAGAGCAAATCTGGGGGCCGGCTCCATGGCTCACTTGGTTGGTCCCCCGCCTGCGGCGCCAGCATCCCATGTGGGAGGCCAGGTTCTGGTCCCGGTTGCTCCTCTTCCGGTCCAGCTCTCTGCTGTGGCCCAGGAGGGCAGTGGAGGATGGCCCAAGTGCTTGGGCGCCTGCACCCACGTGGGAGACCAGGAGGAGGTGCCTGGCTCCTGGCTTCGGATCAGCCGTTTGCGGGGTGGACCAACGGAGGGAAGACCTTTCTCTCTGTCTCTCTCTCATTGTCTAACTCTATCTGTCAAATGAATAATAATAATAAAAAAAATAGAGCAAATCTGTTAGGGAAATTGTAAAATTCCCAGGATCCACAACTGCGGTGGCTTCTTCCTCCTCCCCTGCCTCCTAGAGACACTGGATCCCATCTGGCACCAGCCAGGACGCAACGAGACTGCCAGGGACCTCCACATCCATCTTTGGAGATCTGTGCGTCATCGTCAACCAGAAAGTCCTCCTCCAATCTCTTCTGAGAAGAAACTTTTTTGTTGTTGTTAAAGAAATAGCTCTGTCCAGTTTGAGCTATTCCATTGATTCACATAGAACCACATCATCTAACAGAGATGAACTCTGATTTTTGTACTAAATGACACATATTAAATATTAATTAATTAATTAATTAAATATTTAATTTAATATTTAATTTATTATTTAAATATTTATTAACATTAAAAGTAAATATATTTATTCAATAATTTAATATTGTGTTTATATAAATATACTTATGTTTAATATATTATTATAATTAAATTGTATTATTATTGAAACAATTATATAATAAAATCACTCGGTGTAGTACAGAAGGGCCTGTCCTCATTCTAATAGCTACCTACAGTTTGCAGCCAACATCACAAGAATGAACGGCTGAAAGCTGCTGCCCTCATACTGAGTCCAAGACAAGGATGTCCGCCCCCGTCACATCTCTAGTCGGGATTGGACTGCAGGCCCTAGCCAGTTCCAAAAGGCTAAGGAAAAAGACATTAGAAACAGAAATAGGGGCCAGCGCTGTGGTGGACAGAGCCGCTGCCTGTGATGCCAACATCCCATATGGGCCCAGTTCCAGTCCAGGACACTCCACTTCCGATCTAGCTCCCTGCTAATGCACCTGGGAAAGCAATGGAAGATGACCCAAGGACTTGAATGATTGCCACTCACTTAGGAGACCCGGATGAAGTGCCTGACTCTTGGTTTTGGCCTGGCCCAGCTGTAGCTGTTGTGGTCATTTGGGGAGTGAACTAGCGGATGGAAGTCATCTCTCTTCTGTCTCTCTCTTTCACTGTCTGTAACTCTACTTCTCAACTAACTAAATAAAATCTTTTAAAGAAAGAATATATGATACAAGGTCAGTATACAAAGAGATCTATTGAATTTTTTATGTACTAGCAATGCATAACCAGAAAGAAAAAATTAGGGGGCAGCATTATGGCATCCCATACAAGTGCCAGTTCAAGTCCCAGCTGTTCCACTTCCAATCTAACTCCCCACTAATGCGCCTGAGAAAGCAGCAAAAGATGATCCAAGGGATTGGGTCCCTGCTACTGACATGGGAGACCCAGATGGAGTTCTAGACTATTTGGGAAGTGAATCAGCAGACGGATGATTCTCTCTCTCTCTCTTTTTCTCTTTCTCTTTCTCTCTCTCCCCTGTCTCTCACTCTTTCTCTGTAATTCTGCCTATGAAATAAATAAGTATTCATTTACAATAGCACAAAAACCATGCATAATTTAGATAAGCAAGATCTATCTTTTGGAAGTCACAAAACACTGCAGAAAAAAACTGAAGAAGACCTGCATAAACAAAGAGCTGTACCATGCTTGTTAGTCAGAAGACTCGACATTGTCAATGTGCCAAATCTTCACAAGTTGGCCTGGACTTTCAGGACTTTCAGTTCCTCTCTGTGTCGTTTGTTTGTTTGTTTTGGCTGGGGTAAGAGTAGAAATTGACAAAGTGATTCCAAAATTTACCTGTAAAGGGACAAGAAGAGCCAGAACAGTGTTTTTTTGTTTTTTTGTTTGGTTGTTGTTGTTGTTGTTGTTTTTTTTGACTGGACAGTGAGAGAGAGAGACAGAAGGGTCTTCTTTCGGTTGGTTCACCCCCCAATGGCCGCTACGGTGGCGTGCTGCGGCCAGTGCACCACGCTGATCAGAAGCCAGGAGTCAGGTGCTTCCTCCTGGTCTCCCGTGCGGGTGCAGGGCCCAAGGACTTGGGTCATCCTCCACTGCCCTCCTGGGCCACAGCAGAGAGCTGTACTGGAAGAGGAGCAACCGGGACAGAATCCGGCACCCCAACCGGGACTAGAACCCAGTGTGCTGGTGCTGCAGGCAGAGGATTAGCCTATTGAGCCGCGGCGCCAGCCAACCAGAACAGTTTTGAAAATGAGAAATACAGGGGCCTGCGCTGTGGCATCACAGGTAAAGCTGCCGCCTGCAGTGCTGGCATCCCATATGAATGCAGGTTCAAGACCTGGCTGCTCCACTTGTGATCCTGCTCTCTGCTGTGGCCTGGGAAAGCAGAAGATGGTCCAAGTCCTTGAGCCCCTGCACCTGCGTGGGAGACCGGAAGAAGTTCCTGGCTCCTGGCCTTGGATTGGCCCAGCTCCAGCTGTTGCAGTCATTTGGGGAGTGAACCAGTGGATGGAAAACCTCTCTCTCTCTCTCTCTCTGCCCCTCCTCTCTCTGTGTGGCTTTCAAATAAATAAATAAATCTTAAAAAAAGAGAAATACAGGTGGAGCACTTAAACTCTGTTTAAGTCTCTGACTCCAAAACTGACATAGCCAGTCTAATCAAGCATAATATTGACATACGACAAATAATTCAAAGAAGTAAAATAGAGTCCAGAGGCGTCGGTACTGTGGTATAGCGGGTAAAGCCGCAGCCTGCAGTGCCGGCATCCCATTTGGGTGCCAGTTCGAGTCCTAGCTGTTCAACTTTTGATCCAGCTCTCTGCTATGGCCTGGGAAAGCAGCAGAAGATGGCCTAAGTTGGGCTCCTGTACCCACTGAGAGACCCAGAAGAAGCTCCTGGCTCCTGGCTTCAGATTGGTCCTGCTCTGGCCATTGCAGCCACTTGGGGAGTGAACAAGCAGATGGAAGACCTCTCTCTCTCTCTCTCTCTCTCTGCCTCTCCTTCTCTCTCTGGATAACTCTTTCAAATAAATAAATAAATCTCTAAAAAATAAAATAGAGTCCAGAGATAGACCTACATACATATGGTCAATTACACTCAACAAAACTGCAAAGATAATTTGATAAGGGAAAATATAGTATTTCCAACAAATGAAGTTGAACCACTGGACATGTATATGGGAAAAAAATGAACCTCAATCCTCATTTCACACCATATAAGAAAATTATCTTAAATGGAGTACCATATGGGTGCTGGTTCGAGTCCCAGCTGCTCCACTTCTGATCCAGCTCCCCACTAATGAACCAGGGAAAAGAATGGAGGATTGCCCAAGTTCTTGGGCCTCTGCCATACATGTGAGAGACCAGATGAAGCTCCTGGCTTTTGGCTTCAGATTTGCTCATCTCTGACTGTTGCAGCCATCTTGGGATCAGCAGATTAAAGACTGCTCTCTCTGTCTTTCATTCTCTCTGTAATTCTACCTTTCAAAAATAAATAAAATAAATCTTAAAAAGAATTTGAGTGTATTTTTTTAAGATTTTATTTATTTATTTGAAAGGCAGAGTTACAGAGAGGCAGAGGCAGAGAGAGACAGGGAGAGAGGTCTTCCATCTACTGGTTCACTCCCCAACTGACTGCCACAGCCACAGCTGAGCCGATCCGAAGCCAGGAGCTTCCTCTGGGTCTTCCCAGGCAGGTGCAGGGGCCCAAGGACTTGGGCCATCTTCCATTGCTTTCCCAGGCCATAACAGAGAGCTGGATCGGAAGAGGAGCAGCTGGGACTAGAACCAGCACCCATATGGGATGCCGGCGCCTCAGGCCAGGACTTTAACCCGCTGGTTCATTCCCCAAATGTCCGCAACAGCTGGAGCTGGGCTGATCTGAAGCCAGGAGCCGGGAGCTTCTTCCAGGTCTCCCATGCGGATGCAGGGTCCCAAGTACTTCGGCTATCTTCTACTGCTTTCCCAGGCGATAGTAGGGAGCTGGATCAGAAGTGGAGCAGCAGGGACTTGAACTGGCATCCATATGGGATGCCAGCACTGCAGCTGGTAGCTTTACCTGCTATGCCACAGCACCAGCCCCTCAATTGCATTTTTTATGACTTCCTTGCAGTACCCTCATACACAAAGTTACTGACAGAGGAGTGAAATAGAGTTTGCGTGGGCATTCGTGTGTTCCTCAGTCCTTCTGCTGCCACAGAACCTGGCACTGACATCTACTATTGCTTACCTACACTAACTTTCTAGATCTTTCAGCACCCAGGCCTGTAGGTGGGGACTGAGGAAGAGGCGTGAGATGGTGCTGCATTGGCAGTGGGGGCTTGGAGCACAGTGTGCAAGGCCTTACCTGTCTTTCATTCACACCGCTAATAGACACCTACATTCTCATAACGAGGCTGCACGCGACATCTAAGCATTACGAGGCGAAATGACAAATTCCCTTCCCTCGACTTTCACTCTCTGCTGCCTGAGGGAACCACGACTCACAGCTTGGGGCACAGCTTTGCCTTCTCTGTTCTGGTGCGTAACTCAAAGTCAACCTTCAAGTCTCACATCAGAAATAGAGGGGCTAGCATGTGGCCTAATGTTTTGCTTTGTTTTTAGATTTATTTATTTATTTGAAAGGGAGAGTTACAGAGACAAGGGATGGACAGAGAGGGATCTTCATTCACTGGTTTACTCCCCAGATGGCTGCAGCTGCCAGGGCTGGGCCAGGTAGGAAAGCCAGGAGCCTGACTTCCACATGAGGGGCAGGGAGCCCACTTTCCTAGGCTCCACCTTCCCAGGGAGCTGGATTGGATGTGGGGCAGCCAGTACGAGAACCAGCGGTTTAACTGCGTTGCCATAAGGTAGGCTCTTGGCCTCATGGTTAAGCTGCTGCCTGAGATGTCTCCATCCCACATTGGAGTGCCTGGATTCAGGTCCTAGCTCTTCCGGGGTTCCAACTTCCCGCCGTGTGCACCCGAAAGGAAGCAAGTGATGGCTGAAGTAGCTGGGTCCTTGCCATCCACCTGCATTGGGTTCCCCTGCTCCTGGCTTCTGCCTGCCCCTTGCCTGCTGTTGCATTTGGGGAGTGAACCAGCTGATGAGAGATTTCCCGCTCTCTGTGGTTTTCAATTTAATAACAATGATGATGATAATGATGATGATGTTGATGATGATAAACAACCGAAATTCCATGGTGCTGCTCTGGTCTCCCAAAGTCTTGTGTTTAAAAGTCTGCCTGCTTTGCCGTGAGTCCGTCTGGCTAGCCTGGGATCGCCCTGGTACCTGGCAAAGCAGAGGTAGAGAGGTGACATTCAGGGACAGATTACCGAGCGTGGCCCAGTAGCCTGCCTGGATAAATTAAGTGTGCCTTTCTCCAGCACTTCTTACCCAAAGGCCGTCGAAGGGGCCGCGCTGGTCCTAAGAGCGGGCGCCTCCTCCAAGGAAGAGACACGGAGGGCAAAAGCACGAAAGCGACACGGCCGTGCTGGGAGCGACGCGGCGAAGGCTTTGCCAGCCTCCTTCCCAACCTCCAGGCGCAGGTGGTAGGGTTCCCAACACCGACCCCGCCGAGGCTAGAGGGCTTTGGCCGAACGAGTCCTGAGCGAACTCTGCGCAGGCCGGCCGCGGCCCAGCGCGCCCTGCGGCCACTTTGCGCCGTGCGCCCCGCCGACCGACCCCACCAGAGCGAAACGCGCTCGCGGCCGGCCGAGGAGCCAGGAGCCAGCCCGCCGGGCCCCCAGGCGCTCCGGCGCCGTTCTGCTGCCGCCCTCCTGTGGCCGTCGCGAGGCGACCTCCGGGCCGTCCCGGGCCCCCTCCCTCGGCCGGTGACATCACCACATTCCCGCTCCCGGCTCCTCCCGCCGCGGCGCCTGCAGCCGCAGTGACAGGCGCGCCGGGCCCGGTGGCGGAGAGAGGAAGTCGGGGCCGCCGCGCCGAGGCCGGTCCCGCGGTGGCTCGGGTGACAGCGCCAGGTACGGTTGCAGCAGGCACCGGGGAAGATGGCTGAGGACTTCGGCTTCTTCCCGCCGTCCGAGAGCGGGGCGGCTGAGGAGGACCCGGCGGCCGCCTTCCTGGCTCAGCAGGAGAGCGAGATCGCGGGCATCGAGAACGACGAAGGCTTTGCCGCACCTGCCGCCGGCCAGGTGGCCGCGGCGCCGCCGGGACCCGCGAGCGGGGGTGAGTCAGCGCCAGGGCCCGGGAGCTGGGGGCTTGGGGCTGGCCCCCGGGGGCCCCTGGCCTAGGGCCCCTGCCGTGCAGTGAAGCGGGCCTGCGGTAGGCCCGCCAGGGGCCGGCCGGGGGCCGTGCGTGGGTAGGGAGCGGGCCTGCGGGAAGTGGGCAGGCATTTCCCTGGAGGTCCTCACGCAAGACCTCAGGGAGGGGCAGGAGCTGAGCGCTCTCCCGGGACTGTGGGTCGGGTCTGGTGACTCTCAGAATCCGGCATGACATTTCACCCCCCAGGCCAGCTTCGCCGCCAGGCCTGGCTCTGGAATCCAGTTCCTCCCGAGCCTTCTAATGGCCTGGCCGTCCCAGGCTCCCCGGTGAGTGGTGCAGATGTGGGCGGAACCAAGCCACCTCCTGGCCCTTCAGCATAGCTCTGGCCCACAGCGGGGGAAGCCAGGGACACTAGTACTCCAGGAACTCGCAAACCTCCTCCGCCACCCTACAGTCCCTGGGGGCGGACAGGGCAGTCCCGGTGAATCATCTCGCAGGCACTGCTGAGCCCATTTCCGAGCCAGCTACACGGAGGCGCGCTATTGAAATGACTAAGAAGTGGCAGATGAAGAATTTGAATCTGTTTCTGTCACACTCCAAAGCCTCTCCAGCCGACCCTGCTGTCCCCAATGTGCACCCCCTGGGGTTGGGGCAGGGGCACCCCTCAGCTTTTTCCTGCCCTTCAGGAATGAGTACTGGCAGTCCAGAGCTGCTGTGGTTGGCTCTGGGGCCTGGACCCTGGGGTATAGTATTTATCATTGGTGTTCTTGCTCTGATTTTAGTTTGAAATTTTTTTTTCTCAAAAAACTGAATAAGAAAGTAGATGGCATCTTTGTGAATACATCCAAAACATACGTTGCTTCTGCTAAAGCTGTCTTTCTGCAGGAGTTTGTGGGGCTGTTGGGATAAGTGCTCACATGGATCCCTACATGCAGCGGCTTTCAAAAAGTTGGTGGAAAATGGAATTTAAAGAAAAGAGTTTTTTGGTGCAGAAAAAAAAAACTGAAATCCAGCCATAGAATTTTCATAATACGCATTTTCCACCAACTTTTTGAAGACCCCTCATATGCATGCATTTCACATTTTTTTGCACCCAAATAAACATTTCTTTGAAATTTCTGCAGTATTCTCATATATAATGTTTACAAAGCTCTTTACAGTAATATGTGTGATTATTTGACTGTTTGCTGAACACCTAGTGTGTGCCAGTCCTGCCCCCACCATCCCAAACCTGGGGGATGTAGAACTAGGCAGTTTCTGTGACCCAGGAATTAGAAGCAACCCTTAGGCCTCCATGTAAGAAATGTAACAAATCTTTTGTAACACGTGAGGCACTGGAGATCTCGAGAGCCTGCCTCTCTTGCCAAAGCTGGGCTGCTTACCTCTGGGCTCCATGCTGTGGCAACCTCCCTGGGAGACCAAGAGATGTGGAAATACCATGGGCAGGTGTTTCCTTACCTGAGCATGCCAGCCTCAGAGGTCTTCGGAAGCAGCAACTCCCAGCACCTCAAGTTCATGAGCCAAACATTCATTTATCCAGCCTCCTCCCTGATGAGCCCATTCCTTTCCCCCAGTCTGGCTCAGCCCTGAGAGGCCCTGCTGGGCCCAGCAGTTGTCAGAGAGAGAAGGGCAGGTGGGATGCAGGCCCAGGGCAGCCAGAGGCACGGGAGAGTTGAGGAGGTTGCAGCCTCTCCCAGAACAGTGGGGCTCCACCGACCTGCAGGCCTGGGGTACCGACTGGCCCCAGATCCAAGGTGACAGGGAAAGAAACAACCAGGGACTTACAGGGAGCTGCTGGGGACACAGCCCTCGGGCAAGCAGGCTCACCCACTGAGGCTGCCTTCCTGGGTGGCTATGGGGATGGCGGTGGTGGGCAGCTCAGCGGGCGGCTTCACTGGGGAGAATTGATCTGGCCCCTCTAAGCGCAGGCAGCACGGAACAGACAATCCTCCCCAGACCTGAGATGAGGCCAGGGCGCCTGGATGGGGCAGGGGAGGGTCTGGGCCTCCCCGGAGCTGAGCGGAAGCTGGCTCCAGCCTCAGCAGCTGCCACTTAACACCTCTGCCCCGCCTTCTCTTAGATGAGGGGGTCGCTGTCTGAGCAGTGCCACTGTTGTGTGCTCTGATGTTGGGCTTCCAGTGCCCCTGGGGACAGAGGTGTCTGGGGTGGGCCTGCGCCCTGAATTGAGTCTCTGCTGGGGATGGGGCGGGTGGGGCTGAATCTGTAGCCAGCCTGAGCACCGGACACTTTGTTTCCATTCATCAGCCTTGGGGAGGTCCCAGAAGGTTTACATTTTCACACCCAGCTGTCTAAGCAGCCAGCCTGGCTCTGACTTGCCAGTCAGTTCTGGGCAAGCCCAGTTTCCCTGCTGGGTCTGGGTAAGCTTACAGGAATGTTCTGGTCCCTCTCTGCCCTTGTTGCAAAATGGGTCAGACACACATGCCCGGGGTTTATCCCCGGGATGGAAACATAGCGATGGATCAGACAGCACTGTGGGAACGCTCCGGTAATGCTGTGTGTGGGTGTGTGTGGGCTCTCAGCGAGGCCAAAACTGCTTCTCTAGAGCAACTAGGGCACAGAGGCTTTCCCCAGGAAAGCGCCAGCAGGGAGGTGTCTGAGACTGGGTCTGTCAGGGCGGAGTGGGGTGGTGCACCTGCTGCCGAAGGCCAAGTGCACAGACCAGCACCACAGTGGGTGAGATCCTGCTAACACAGACCCTGCAGAGATGTCCCAGGAGAAGCAGCCCCTTTGCAGAGGACGCCACTGAGACACCATTGGTCCCACCATGATTGAGAGGCCAGGTCACCATGGCAGGAGCAGGTGGAGGTGACAGGTGACCTTGTGGGACCGAATCAGTCTCTGCTTCACCGGGAAAATATAGTCCATTCTAATTTATATCCACCAGTGAGTCTGCGCAGGAGATCAGGTATCCCTATCTTCGGGCCCCAGGCAGAAAGCACTGTCCCTGCTGCTCACAGCCCTCTCTGGCTGGGACAGGGAGAGTGGTGCACTGGTGATTTGCTGGGGCCCCTCGAGCTGTTGCTAGGAGGCCATGCAGTTTCTGCCAGGCCATAGAGGGAGGAGTGGGCCGAAGCAGCAGTTCTGCTTGTCTGGGCCAGTGGTTACTGCTCACCAGGTCTGCACAGGAGTCCCCAAGTGCTGAAGCGGATGCAGAGCCTGGTAAGGCAGTGCGTGGTCCCTGGGGTTCCCGCACAGCGGAATGCTGGCTGCAGTACCATGTTTAGGGGAACCTCCTCCCACTTCAGTGCCTAGGGAAGTAGAGGAAATTAGAGAGGGCTTCCCAGGGGAGATACCTTGGGAACCAATCCTCAGAGAATGAATGAGTCCCCAAAAGCATTCCGGGAAACCGGAAGAAGGGCATGGGGTTGGGAGTGGAGTGGGGAGGTTTGGGCGAGGAAGAAACCAGAATTTAGGGAGGGATTGGGTTGTCAGTGAGTCCGGGAAAAATGGGCGGGGCCAGACGCTAAAGACCCTCAGGTACGACAGTCAGGATTTGGTGAGCTCACCTGGCCAGTACCCACTGAGGCCCTCGTGGGGCCTCACTGTGGATTAAATGAGCTCCCTGTGCTCATGGAGGGTCCATCCAGGCAGGGAAGACAGATAATAAATCGGTGCCCAGGTCAGCAGACGAGGCCGGAGCAAGCGCCACAGAGGAAACTTGCAGAGGGGGGATGAAGACCTCCAACCAGGCTGCGGTGTGTGGGTAGAGGCTGGAGGGAGTGAGGTGGCAGGTGACAGAGAGGCACCTGTGAGGTCCCCAAGACAGGAACAGACCCTGCAGGCCACTGTGGTCCACAGGAAGTGGGTTTCTTTTCCATGTGTTTTCATCTGAAGCATGACCTAGGTAAATGTATGTTTTACAAAGCATCAGCTTTGGCAATTGGTTTGAAAGAGGGGGCAGGGAAGAGCTGGGGAGGGGGGAGGGGGCTGTGCATTCATTCATTCTTTCCTTCCTAACTTACTGATTTGTTTATCCAGCCAGTGGTCATTGAGCTCTCACAGAATCACAGGTGCCTAGCACTGCGCTGGGAAAGCACCTTCCAGGTGTTTGCCTCTGGCTGGACAGACAGACCAAAGCTCTTGTGCAGGCGAGAGATGGTGGGCCCGTGGCAGAGGGTGGGCAGCAGGGAGAGAGTGGAGGGGCACAGAAGCTGCAGGAATTTGTGACTAATCAGGGAAAGGAACAGGAGGAGTCACTGTTGCAGGTAAAATAAAATACCAATGGGAGGGACACTAAGAGGAAAAGTAGGGCAGGCGCTGGCTGGTGGGAACTGTGATTCCTGCTCTCCCAGGCGGGGCAGTTGTCAAGGCGTCACCAGGACAGGCAGAGGTGCATTGGCCCCTCTCTCTAATCCCTCGAGGCCCCCACCCTAAGCCTCCAGCGACTCTGCCTACTCGCAAGGCACAGGCTCTGCAGACAATCAGGCCATTCCCAGCTGCAGCTCCGTGGGTCAGTTAATTTCAGGAGGTAAGGAGCTATTACCGCCTGGGAGATCTTGGGCAATCAAGTCGTCCCTCTGAGCCTCAGCTCGAGAATCTATAAAATGGGTTCGTAACAACTTCATCATAGGGCTGTGGTGTAAATTAGATGTGATAATGGCTGTGAGAGGTTTGTGAATAGTAGAGGATTGAGCACAAGTTATTTAATGCCCCCAATATGTCTCTGTTGAGGGAGGGGCAGTATACAGATAGGCATCTATGGGGGTCATCAAAAAGGTCGTGGAAAAGGTATGTGATAAAAAACCGCGTGGATTTCAAAATGTGTCGCAACAAAACAAACTTCTCTTTTAGTTCCATTTTCTGAGAACTTTTGGAAGTACGCTTGTACAGGGATTGGCTTGGGGACATCCCGTGCCTGCTCCAAACTGAATAATTAGTAATACTGTCTCCTTGTTCTCCTAGCTGGTCCTGAGGACATGGGGACCACAGTCAATGGGGACCTGTTTCAGGTGAGTAAAGCTGTGTCTTAGCAGTGGTGGGGACTGAGTCTGGAGCCCCGTGTTTTACAGCTCCGCCCGCGCTAGGCGGAGGGCCCCAAGGTCTTTTGCTCCGTTGTGTCTGATGCATTAGGATGCGAACCTAGAGAAAGGTCTTGCACCTTTCTTTGTCATGCAGGTGGAAGGGATGAAGAGTAAGAATCACTAGGGATGTGGATGGATGGGAGCAGCCTTAGGTTGCCCAGATGCTGTCCAGCTTCAGAGGACAGATAAAGCGGCCCTCACTGGGATGAAATGTAGGGAGTGCAGGGCCCTGTCGGAACATGCTCCATGGCCCGCAGGCCGAACCGAATAGCCGTCTCCAGCCGGTGTGCGCACTTTAACTGGGAAGGCCCTTCGCGGCAGAGATTCCACTTCTGGGAATTTGCCTTAAGGAAGGAACTGGACGAGGACACCTGGATTCTTTGCAGGATTATTTGTGGTAGCAGGCAAGCTGCAAACAACCTCAGTGCCCCACATCATGGGATTAGATAGATTGGAAAACCATGGTTAAAAAGGTAATCAGGGGTCAGCACTGTGGTGCTCTCTGCTATGGTCTGGGAAAGCAGTAGAAGCTGGCCCAAGTCCTTGGGCCCCTGCACCCATGTGGTAGACCCGGAGAAAGCTCCTGGCTCCTGGCTTCGGATCAGCTCAGCTCCGGCCAATGCGGCCAATTGGGAGTGAACCATTGGATGGAAGACCTCTATCTCTCTTCCTCTCCCTCTCTGTGTAACTCTGACTTTCAAATAAATAAATAAATAAATAAATCTTTTTTTTTTAAAAAGTAAATAAACAATAAAAAGGGCAACCAGAACTTCCCGTCTGGACATGCAAATATGCCCACAACATGTTAAGCAGAAAATAGCAGCTTGCAGAATAATATGCACAGTATGGTCCTGTTTTTTTTTAATTTTAAAAATAGATTTGCACAAAATATCTGACAGGGTGTGCAGCGTAGGCTGACAATGGTGGACCTTGTGGGGCGGAGCTAGGAAAAAAGGCTTTCACTTCCATTGGATTAGAAAAAAATTCCTTTTTTAAAATTTTGTATTTATTTTTTATTTTTTGACAGGCAGAGTGGACAGTGAGAGAGAGAGAGACAGAGAGAAAGGTCTTCCTTTGCCGTTGGTTCACCCTCCAATGGCCACCGCGGCCGGCGCGCTGCGGCTGGCGCACTGCGCTGGTCCGATGGCAGGAGCCAGGTACTTATCCTGGTCTCCCATGGGTTGCAGGGCCCAAGCACTTGGGCCATCCTCCACTGCACTCCCTGGCCACAGCAGAGAGCTGGCCTGGAAGAGGGGCAACCGGGACAGAATCCGGCGCCCCGACCGGTACTAGAACCCGGTGTGTCGGCGCCGCAAGATGGAGGATTAGCCTAGTGAGCCACGGCGCCGGCAAAAAATTCCTTTTTTAAAAAAAGATTTACTTACTTATTGAAAGGCAGAGTTACAGGCCGGCGCCGCGGCTCAATAGGCTAATCCTCCGCCTGTGGCGCCGGCACACGGGATTCTAGTCCTGGTCGGGGCGCCGGTTCTGTCCCGGTTGCCCTTCTTCCAGGCCAGCTCTCTGCTGTGCCCCAGGAGTGCAGTGGAGGATGGCCCAAGTTCTTGGGCCTTGCACCGCGTGGGAGACCAGGAGAAACACCTGGCTCCTGCCTTTGGACCAGTGCAGCGGCCATTGGAGGGTGAACCAACGGAAAAAGGAAGACCTTTCTCTCTGTCTCTCTCTCTCACTGTCCACTCTGCCTGTCAAAAAAAAAGAAAAAAGAAAGAAAGGCAGAGTTACGCCGGGGTGGGGGAGATCTTCTATTCACTGGTTCACTCCTCAAATGGCCACATGGCCAGGGCTGGGCCAGGTCTAAGCCAGAAGCTTCTTCCAGGTCTCCCGTGTGGGTGCAGCAGCCCAAGCACTTGGGCCATCCTCTGCTGCTTTCCCAGGCACATCAGCAGGGAGCTAGATGGGAAGTGGAGCAACCAGGACTTGAACCAATACTCCCATAGGATGCTGGCACTGCAGGCAGTTACAAATACAATGCCGGCCACTACCCAAATTCTTTACAGTAATCCTATACCACAAAGCTGGGGTGGGGGGAAGGGTAGGTAGTTTATTTCTAGTTGAAGAGTGCTTCTCTTTAACCCCCAAACCCCTCCTCTGTCACACACAAATCCAGCTTAGGCTGCTAGAACGCAGCTTGCACGATCTGGGCATGCCCAGGGCCCCACCAAGGAACAGTTCTTCTCTGCTCTGCCCAGCCCATGCCTGGGTGGGGCACGGCTGCCGCTGGACAGGCCTGAACTCTCTCTTGGATTGGGTTGGAGAGCCTTGCTCCCTGCAGGGGCAGGGGCAGGGGCAGGGCAGGGGCAGGGGCAGGGGCAGGGGCAGGCTCTCCTGGGCCCTGCCCTGGGCAGGAGCTGGCCCCCCGCATCCCCCGGGAGAACAAACAATACTTGGTTACGTAAGCGGGATGGGCTGGTACCTGACGCGGGGAAACTGGCCAGATCCTGGTTCTGGAAAAGTCCTCAACAGTCAGCAAGCTAGAAAAGTCAGCGTCGAGGGCTTCAGCTGCTTCCTGTCTAGTTGGGCCTGAACAGACTCCAAGAAAGAGCCGTTTCTTCCTGGGCCGCTTGGCAGGGCACCGGGGCCCTGGGCTGCCTGCCACGCCTTGGGCATACTCAGAAGGACTTTACTTGACCCCAGAGGCTCTAAGCGCACCTGAAGCTGCAGAGACACCTGGAACCGTAGACGTCTCTAGAACACACTGGGCGAGATAATTGTCCTTTATCATGGAGAGCTCAGGTGGCACGTGCCGAGCCACATGGGGACGTGGGCCCTCGTTTCTGCTTTTTCTCCTCTGCCTGATTGGCCCCCTTGCCTTCTCCCTCCCTGCCGCGACTCCCCAGCCCTGCTTGGCATTTGGTACCTCTGATAAACCTTGGGTTCCTTCCTAACATCAGGAATTCTTGTTCTCATTGTTATGAATAGCCACAGCCATGCTTTTTTTTTTTTGACAGGCAGAGTGGACAGTGAGAGAGAGAGACAGAGAGAAAGGTCTTCCTTTGCCATTGGTTCACCCTCCAATGGCCTCTACAGCTTTCCCAGGCCATAGCAGGGAGCTGTATCGGAAGTAGAGCAGCCGGGTCTCGAACCGGCGCCCATATGGGATGCTGGCACTGCAAGCTGCGGCTTTACCCGCTACGTCACAGCGCCAGCCCAGCCTTGCTTATTTGTAAACTAGTTCACACTGCACCCCGTGCAGCCTGGAGAGGGCTCACTCAGGAGTTTGTTGACAAAGCTCCTGCTCGGCTCCCTCTTCTGTTCCTGGGTCCCCTCTTTTTTTTTTTTTTTTTTTTTTTTTTTTTTTTTTTTTTTTTTGACAGGCAGAGTGGACAGTGAGAGAGAGAGAAAGGTCTTCCTTTGCCATTGGTTCACCCTCCAATGGCCACCGCGGCCGGTGCGCTGTGGCTGGCGCACCACGCTGATCCGAAGGCAGGAGCCAGGTGCTTCTCCTGGACTCCTATGCGGTGCAGGGCCCAAGCACTTGGGCCATCCTCCACTGCACTCCCTGGCCACAGCAGAGAGCTGGCCTGGAAGAGGGGCAACCGGGACAGAATCCGGCGCCCCGACCGGGACTAGAACCCGGTGTATCGGCGCCGCTAGACGGAGGATTAGCCTAGTGAGCCGCGGCGCCGGCCTGGGTCCCCTCTTTTTAAAGAGATTTATTTTTTATTTATTTGAAAGCCAGAATCACACACAGAGAAAAAGATCTTGTATCTGCTCTTTCGCTTCCCAAATGGCTGCAATCATGGGAGTTGGGCAAGGCTGAAGCCAGGAGCCGGTATCTTCATCCAGGTCTCCTACGTGAGTGCAGGGGCCCAAGCACTTGGGCCATCTTCCACGGCCTTCCCAGGTACATTAGCAGAGAGCTGGATCAGAAGTGGAGCAGCTGGAACATGAACTGCGCCCATATGGGATGCTGGCATCATAGGCGGCTTAATCTACTATGCCACAGTGCTGGTTGCTGCTCCCAGATAACTTGATCCGTGATGCGCTAGGTACCTCCCCCTGTGACTCCTGGAAGCTCCAGTCATGGTGGCCGGGCTGTGGGTGGAGTGCCTGGCAAGCTCTCTGGAAGACTGAGCATAATAGGGTCTTCCCTGAACGTTCAGGGCGAGAAGCCTTGGCGTTGGGTGGCCGAGGCATTCCAGCAGACTGGGCAGAGCTTCCATGCTCTCTTTCCTCCCTCCCACCTCCCTTCCTTCTTCTTCTTTTTATTTATTTATTTATTTTTCAGTTTTAGTTATATTTATTTAAAAGTCAGAGAGAGAGAGATCGTCCATCCACTGCTTCACTCCCTAAGTGGCCACAGCAGTCAGGCTGAGCCAGGGTGAATCCAGGTGCCAGGGCTTCTTCCTGGTCTCCTACGTGTGTGGTGTGGATCCAAGCACTTGGGCCATCTTCCGCTGCTTTCCCTGGTGCATTAGCAGGGAGCTGGTTTGGAAGTGAAGCAGCTGGGACTCAAAGCAGCGCTCACATGGGATGCCGGCACTGTGGGTTGGGCGGTGCCGTTCAACCCGCAGTGCCACAGTGTCAGTCCCCACTCTACTTGCTACTCATTTCTGCAGCCTGCAGGCTACTAGGGAGTCCAGTTACAAACCTGATCCCCAACACGGGGAAGCCCATGTATTCCAGGCCCATTTGGTCATGCCAGGGGCAGGGACAGAAGGTCTGCCAGAACTGTCTCCTCCCCTCGTTATGCCCCCACACAATTTGCCTCTCCCTTCCCCCCGTGCTCCCATCCTCCTCCTTTGAGCTATTTAAAGGGATCAGCGGCTCAGCTCAGCTTAGCTTTAGCTGCTCAACCCCAAAGACGGATAGACTTGTCCTCTCGGAGCCGGCACACGCACTGCCAGCTTGGCCTGTTGCTGTCATGGCAGTGCCTGGCAGAGGGGCCCTGCAGGACAGCGGTGTGCCACGGAGCTGGGCCTGACCTTGGCGGTGGCCTCCCGCCGTCTAGTTCTGCCCACTCCTGATCACTTCCTTCTCTGGAGCTTGAGAGGGGGCTCAGAGCAGTCCTGGAGCCTCTGGTGAGCCCCTATGGGGCAGCCAGCCCTCCCAGCAGAGCCCCTGTCTCCCCTTGGGGATGCCCGAGGGGTTACAGATGAGCCCAGAGGGCCCTGATACTCACTGTCGCTGGTAGGGAGGGGTCTGGCCAGGGGATAGGACCTGAGTCCTGAGCAGCCCGGAGAAGAGGAAGCAGCAAACTTGCACCCGTGCGCCACGCTTCTGCTCTATTCCGGGCCAGAAGGTGTTTCCATGGCAGCAGGTGCATACAGGCTTCAGCTCACACCTTGGGCAGGATGTTATCACTCTCATTTCGCGGGTTTAAAACCCAAGCTGCTCAGAGAAGGAACTTCTCAAAGGGCGCACGCACATCCAGTGGGCGGCACAAGGGGCGCTTTAAGCCCAGTCCCACAATGCTGTGTCCAGTGCTTATCCTGCGCCTTCCATATCACTTTGGTCACTCAGGTAGCACCAGGCTCTGTGCTCAGGGTGGGGGAGGCGAATCTGGGAGGGAGGGCAGACGTAGTGGTGGCCAGGGTAGGGGTTTGGATGCCGGGGTAGCAGTTAGGGTTGACGGTCTGGGTTCCCGCCCCATGTCCTCCGCCACCTAAGAGCACCTTGAATCCCCCAGCACCATGTGTGGCAGCTGCTGTCATGCCACACAGCCCATTTCCCCCCTGAAGAAGTGTAAAAGCTTCTCTGGTTAAACGGCCAGGAAGAGATGGGACTTGAATCCAGGAGCAGACGCCCAGGCCTGCATGGAATCAGGGAATGCAACAGGGAGGGGCTGCAGGAAGTGGGATTGGAGACTGCCCAGGGGGATGTGGGTGGTCCGGGCCCAGGGAACAGCATGTGCAGACACAGAGGGCAAGACGCTGGGGCTCACCCACAGCTGGGGCCTGCTGCACAGAGGTCTGTGACCATGCCAGCCTGGAGGAGCCAAAGGTACTGAGCTGGTGCCTGCAGCAGGGCGGGGCGGGGCGGGGTAGGGAGCTCTATGCGGGTTAGTGCCTTTGGTGCGCACATGGGAGAAAAGCAGACTTAGCTTGGGCAGAATCTGCACCCTGTGCCTAGAGGGGGCCGGCTGAGGAAGATGCCGAGCAGTGCCCTGGATGTGCAGCTCAGCTGTTCCAGGAGACAGAAACCCCCGCCCAGGCTGTGGGCTGCGGGCTACAGATTGAAGCAGAAGACCAGGGCTTCCTTTCCTGCTTTGTCCCAGCCTGGCGATCTTGGACCAGTCACTTAATCACCTGAGCCTTAAGTCTCTCATCTGGAGAAATGGGATTGGAGGCTCCGCCTGCTGCCCCCACCGGGCTGTTGAGAACAGGGCTTTGTAGAAATCTTAGACCCAGCTTCTTAAAACTCTTGACCCAGCCACCGTGTGAGTGGAGGGGAAGCCTGTGTGTGGAGACACAGTCTCCACCCCTGGGAAGGCAGACTCATCAGGGGCACAGAGAGGAAGCCCCACTAATCCTGGGATGCAGATGTGACTGGTCCCCCTTGAGCTACTTCCTCTGGGACAAGGACGTTCACACCGAGTTTGAAATCTGGGTTCTGCCACTTCCCAGCTGGGTGACCTTAGCACTTTGGAGTTTAGGGTTCCACTACCTGTAAAAGGAGGCTAATAAAACCGGCCACGTGGAGCTGTAAAGATCAGAGCCAATCATTTGCGTGCAAGTTCTCTGGAGTCATAATTTTAGGGCAGGCTTTATGGAGACGGTGAGCCCTGAAGGGCACCCTGGGAAGTGACCCCTTCTTCAGTGCCCCTGCCCTAGCCATGGAGCATCTATAGGCTTAGTGTGCAGCAGCGGCACTAACCCACGCGCTGTCTCTGGAGCCACCAGCTCCCCTGCCCCACCCCGCTCCCCTGTCCCGCTCCCAGGAGATAGGCTGTCCTGTTCATCCTTGTCCCCAAACCTGCCATCTGTGACATCATTCAGGAAGCATTCCTGAATCCTGCCCCGGGCCCTCCCTGTCCAGAGCCTGTGTGGAGCCTGCAGGCTGCTGTTGCCCTGGAGCTTGCTTACTTAGGGGCAGGGCAAGGCAGGCAATAAGCTGACAAGTCATTTCGCAGAGCGCTAAGGGAGTAAAACACAGTCATCCTTGTGGTATCTGTGGGGCATGGGTTCCAGAAACCTGCAGATAATGAAATCAGAGGATGCCCAAGTCCTCTACGTCAAATGGCACTGGATTTGCCTGGAACCTAGGCGCACCTCTCCTCTACTTTAAATCATCTCTCCTAATCCAGTGTAAACGCTATAGAAAGAGTCGCTACACTGTGTATTTTTTTTTTTTTTTTTTTTTTTTTTTTTTTTTTTTTAAGAAATAGTGACAAGAACTACAAGCCTGCATCCAGGATGGATGCAGTCCCTTGGTGGGTCCACCTACAGGGCGCCACCCGTGGTTGGCTGACTCTGCAGATGCATGGAGACCCTGGGCTGGCTGCAGGGCAATTGCTAGACAAGTGGTTACGGGGAGGTGAGGCTGCTGCAGCCAGGGCCGGGGCGGTGGGGGGAGGTCAGCAGGCCTGGGAGCAGGGGGCTTAGAGAAAATCTCAGGGCTGAAGCCTGAAGAGACGGGGAGCCCTTGCAAAATGTAGGTCCTGGAATCTGTGGGCAGGAAGTTCAGACAGAGACCCTGGGCGGGCACATGCTGAGCTTGCTGCGGCACCAGCCTGCTGGAGAGGCTGTAGCCCTTGGGCTGCCCGCTGGCCGCAGGGAAAGGCCTGTGGACACTCTTGAACTTGTGGTATCATCTAGTGTGGGCTTTGAACAGGTCACGGTGGCGTTGTGTGGAGAGGGAGGCACAGTGGCTGGGTCTGCAGGGTGGCTGCTGGGCGGAGGCAGCAGGGGCAGAAGACAGGAAGTGATTCTATCATGGCAGCCTCATATCTGAGCCATTGCTGATCGGTGGGGTGCGAGCTGGGAAGGAAGGGGAGATCTCGGAGGGCAAGCGTGAGGCTTGGGCCTCAGGCAGGGAATGGATTACAGTGCCTTTTACCAAGATGGGGGAAAGAGGAGAGGAGCGAGTCTGGGGAATGGAAACTCATATGAAGGCGGAGATGCCTGTTAGACTCGCACTCGGGCCAGGGCGGGGATGGGGAGCGCCCCTTCAGCCTGTTTGCTTCCAGCGATCGGCTGGAAGTCAGGTGGATGCCTCTATTTGATTGCTTCCTTTGTTTCATACTTTTGTGACCTCATGGGGGTAGCTTTCTTGGAGCGGGATGGATAGTCCACACAGCTACAGGGCTGAGCAGGGGATTGAAGGGAGCATTGGGACAAAGCCACGCACGCAGCCACTGGGCACGTCTGCAGAGGGAAGGTTACTCATGCATGACTGGGCAGGGCCGGGGCAGGGGGAGGCCCCAGGAGCCAGGGCTCAGCAGACTGGGGCTGTTTCTAGCGAGGGTAAGGGAGTAATCAGCCACCCACCTGCGTTCTCCTCCTATGGCCCTGGCAATTGCCCACTCACTGGAAGTTGTGGGAGAGGGGTCATTCTGCTTTGTGTGGGAGTCAGGTAGTATCCCAGGTGCCCCACCCCTGGGCTGGGCCTAATCAGAGACTCCCTGCCCGAGCTCGCCCTTCCCTCGATCCCCAGACATCAGAGACGGAGGCCAATGTTCCCTGTGCCCCTTCGTCCTGGGCACACGCCTTGGGCAAACACTTCCTCCTGGGAGCCAGCACCAAGCTGGCTCTGCGGGTCCTCACGGATTCAGTGTGCTGAAGACAGAGGCCATGCCAGACCTTGTCCCATGTGCAGAGACAAGACGACCAACAACATGGGCAACCAGGGCAGTTTTGCTAAGTGCCTGAAGGAGGAGGATTGGGGGCAGGGTGCCACGAAAGCACAGGACAAGGGTTCGGGTGCAAATAGTGCCCCCTGAGAGCCCCTGATCCAGCCAGGAAAACTCCAGTAGAAGGTAGGAAAGGCAGGGCGTGTGGAGAGGAGGGGGCCGGGCACATGCCTGGGGGCTGGGAACTAGCCCAGAGTGAGTTCAGCGGGCAGAGAAGGGCAGAGAGATGGGCACAAACTGATCGTGCCAGCAGGCCCTGGGCACTGCGGGCTGCCAGTGTGTGGGCTGCATGCAGACAGGAATGCCCATTGTCTGGCGCCCCAGTGGGTGTGGCAGGACCCAGGGCTCCATGCTTCAGAAAGGAATGCCAGATCGGGGGGTGGAGGGGCGCCCCATCCTTGCTGGGCTGAGCTTGGAGTCCCCCTCTCTGGAAGGCAGTGGGGAGAAATGGGCAGACCCCAGGCTGGGAGTTGGAGGCCTGGGCTCGGGCCCTGGTTCTGCCATTTTATTTTTTAAAGATTTATTTATTTATTTGAAAGGCAGAGTTACAGAGAGAGAGGGAGAGACACACAGAGAGGTCTTCCATCGGCTGATTCACTCCCCAAATGGCCACAACAGCCAGGACTGGGCAGGAGCTAGAAGCTTCTTCTGAGTCTGCCACGTGGGTGCAGGGACCCAAGCACTTGGATCATCCTCTGCTTCTCTCCCAGGTGCCATCAGCAGGGAACAGGATCAGAAGTGGAGCAGCCAGGGATCAAACCGGCACCCATATGGGATGCGGTGCTGCAGGCAATGGTTTTAACCCGTTGTACCACAACACCAGCCTCTCTGCCACTTCCTTTTTTTTTTTTTTTTTTAAGATTTATTTATTTGAAAGTCAGAGTTACAGAGAGAGGTGAGGCAGAGAGAGAGAGGGAGATGCTTCACTCCCCAATTGACTGCAATGGCTGGAGCTGTGCCGATCCGAAGCCAGAAGCCAGGAGCTTCTTCTGGGTCTCCCATGTGGATGCAGAGGCCCAAGGACGTGGACTATCCTCCACTGCCCTCTCAGGCCACAGCAGGGAGCTGGATCAGAAGTGGAGCAGCTGAGTCTTGGGGGCTGGCGCTGTGGCACAGCAGGTTAACACCCTGGCCTGAAGCGCCAGCATTCCATATGGGCACTGGTTCAAGACCCAGCTGCTCCTCTTCCAATGCACCTCTCTGCTATGGCCTGGGAAAGCAGCAGAAGATGGCCCAGGTACTTGGGCCCCTGCACCCACGTGGGAGACTGGGAAGAAGCTCCTGGCTCCGGATTGGTGAATTTCTGGCCGTTGCGGCAAACTGGGGAGTGAACCAGCAGATGGAAGACCCCTCTCTCTCTCTCTGCCTCTCCTTCTCTCTCTGTGTAACTCTGACTTTCAAATAAATAAATAAATCTTTAAAAAAAAAAAAAAAAAAGAAGTGGAGCAGCCGAGTCTTGAACCGGCGCCCATATGAGATGCCGGCACTGCAGGTGGTAGCTTTACCCGCTACCCCACAGCGCTGGCCCCTAAATAAATATTTTTTTTTTAAAGAAAGACAGAGTGAAAGAGAGAAACAGACAGATTTCCCATCCACTGCTTCACTCTCCATGGCCAGGACCAGGCTGGGCTGAAGTAGGAGCCAGAACACAACCCAGCTCTCCCTCATGAGTGGTAGGAATGCCATGATTTGCGGCATCACCACTGCCTCCCAGGGACCACATTAGCCGGAAGCCAGAGTCAGGAGCTGTGGAGCTGGGCATGACACCCAGGCGCCCCCAAATGGCACGCGGACATTCTAACCAGTGTCATACTCTCTGGGTGGGGCGATTGCTTAGCCCATTGCATGTCGAAGAAGGTGGCTGCCGCGTGGTTTCCTGAGTCTCCTGCTTGTGGGGTGTGAATGAACGTGGCCGACTGGGCACAAATGTCAGGCACAGAGAGGTTGAGTAGCTTACCCAGGGTCGCCCAGCAGTAGGAGTGGCGCCGGCAGGGAACAGCAAGTGCAAAGGCAGGGGACGGTGGGTACGAGGGGTTTGAGGCTGTCTGGCTGTCCAGATGTGAGAAGCACTCTGATGCTCGGGTTCCCCAGCAGGGCAAGCAGAGATAGTGGGCAGGTGTGCAGGTCCCTGCACAGCCATGTGTCTGTGTCCTAGGAGGCTAATGGGCCTGCCGACGGCTACGCTGCCATCGCCCAGGCTGACAGGCTGACTCAGGAGCCCGAGAGCATCCGCAGATGGAGGGAGGAGCAGAAGAAACGGCTGCAAGAGCTGGGTGAGGACCGGGCCGAGCCTGGGGCTGGGCTGGGATGCGGCATGGGCGGACTAGGGAAGCAAAGGGTGTATAGGACCCGGTGGTGTCTCCGTGTGGGAGCTGGCGGAGGGCGGGGGTCCTGGGGCTGCAGGGAGGGGCAGCTGTGCCCTGGCATCCCACCGGAAGAGCTGCCACTCATTCTCCTGTGGGGTCCTAGATGCCGCCTCTAAGGTGACCGAACAGGAGTGGCGGGAGAAGGCCAAGAAGGACCTGGAGGAGTGGAACCAGCGCCAAAGCGAACAGGTTGAGAAGAACAAGATCAACAACCGGTGAGAGCCTGTGGGGACATGACAGGGGCCCAGGGACGCAAGGGCGCTGTGGGGACATGACTGGGGCCACAGGGACGCGAGGGGCTGTGGGGACATGACGGGGGCTGCAGGGACATGAGGGGGCTGTGGGGACACGACGGGGGCCACAGGGACACAAGGGGCTGTGGGGACATGACGGGGGCCACAGGGACACGAGGGGCTGTGGGGACATGACGGGGGCTGCAGGGACACGAGGGGCTGTGGGGACATGACAGGGGCCACAGGGACGTGAGGGGCTGTGGGGACATTACAGGGGCCACAGGGACGCGAGGGGCTGTGGGGACATGACGGGGGCCACAGGGACGTGAGGGGCTATGGGGACATGACGGGGGCTGCAGGGACACGAGGGGGCTGTGGGGACATGACGGGGGCCACAGGGACGCAAGGGGGCTGTGGGGACACGACAGGGGCTGCAGGGACGCGAGGGGGCTGTGGGGACATGAGGGGCTGTGGGGACATGAGGGGCTGTGGGAACATGAGGGGCTGTGGGGACGCGAGGGGCTGCAGGGACGCGAGGGGCTGTGGGGACATGAGGGGCTGTGGGGACACGAGGGGCTGTGGGGACACGACAGGGGCCACAGGGACACGAGGGGCTCAGATGCAATAGGCGCCCACTGTTTCTGGCCCTCAGTCTGCCTCCCTCTGTGTGGGCTTCAGTCTTGGGCACACGCTGCTGGCGGGGGTGGGGGGGCAGAGATGGCCACCAGCAGCTCCAGGCTTCTGTGCTGTGCTCTCGGAAGCCCCCTGAATGCTGCATCTGGCTTCAGATGGCTCCTGCCGAAGTCCTTGCCCCTGTCCCTGACCCACGGCAGGCCCAGTGACTTGCCAGGACGAGGGGCGCTCCACTGGGCCCCCCTCGGGGGTGATGGTCATATTCCTTGGTTGAGGTATGGGCGTCTGTGCCACCCAAACCTTAGGGACTGAAGTGGGGGCAGCCTGAGGCTGCCGAGGACAACAGGTGCCATTCTTAAGGAAGGGGGTGCATGCCCGCAGGTGAAGCGGCAGGGCTGCACCAGCCAACACCCCGAGATGCCCGCGGGCTGGGCCCCTCCAGCTGCAGGCTCTCTCAGGAAGGGCAACACCACGTGGGGAGCTGCCACACTCTGTTCAAGAAACTGCCCATGGCAGGTATGGAGCTGGGTGCACACACAGGAGGCCCTGTGTGTCCTCGGAAAGCTGAGAGGAGAGAGAGAGGCATGCACTGCCGACCTTGCAGGGCCCTCAGTGTGGTGGCCATGGAAGCAAAGGAAGCGAGAAGCGCTGGGTGCGGAACCTCAGGGCCTGGGGCCTTGGGCTTTGGAGGATGACTAGGAGTTCTGGGGAAAAAGGAAGCAGGGGTTATGGGAAGGCATTCTAGATCCAGGCGCCGCCTGGGACGTTGGGCGGGCCTTGGCTGACCAGGTCCCACAGGGAGCCTGGCAGGACAAGTAACAGGTTCAGGGCCCAGTTTTGGAAGCGGCACCGTGGCCAGGACAGAAGATTGCCCCTCTGCCGGGTGGGGCCGAGCCTTCCCGACACCTCTCCTGCCAGAGGTACTAACGCTGTCTCTCTTTCTCTTTAACCCTCTGCCTGCCTGGCTGCCTACCTTGTCTGTCTTGCCACCCTTCTCCCTGACCTAACCCCTAACCTCGCCCTGAAGGATCGCCGACAAAGCATTCTACCAGCAGCCGGATGCTGACGTCATCGGCTACGTGTATGTGCCTCCTCAGCTGCTTGGCTGCTGGCCGGTGGCTGGCACGGTTTCTGGAGCCCCAGCTTGTAGGGTATAAATGAGCGGGGGCTGGCCCTGGGGCAAGCCCAGGGCAGAGCGGACGCAGGCACCACCCTGCCTCCAGAGCCCTTGCAGGGCAGGGGAGGGGGCCCCGTGGGGCTGAAGGGTGCTGGGGTGGGGGGGTTGTTTTTATCGGGGGTACCCTTGGCAGGCCCTGGTGCTGTCCTGGCTAAGGCTTCTCTCCCAGAGCACAGAGCACAGCAGGCGCCTTCCTTCTACCCGCTGTGCCAGCTGCCTGGCACTTACCAGGCCTGTGTCAGGTCCAACAGGAATAAGGAGCACACAGCCCGTCCCCCTCCCCTTGCTGCTGGTCTGGATCTGTTCTAAGAGAGCGTGGGAGGAGGCCCAGAGCACTGCTGGGGCAGCCGGGGCGGGGACAGGGCTGGAGCTGCAGCTGAGCCCAAGTTGCTGGGTGGGGAGGGTGGAAGGAGGAGAAGAGCGTCTGGGTGGGAGAATCAGCCGGGGCGAGGGCGCAGAGGGGAGCCACCTGGCCCCGCAGTGGGGGAGCGCTGTGCGGGGTGGGGCTGCCTGAGAGGCGGCTAGCTGCAAAGTGCCCGCTGTGCAAGGCTGAGCCGGGATTGATCCTGAAGGCAGTGGGGAGCCATGGGAGGTTCCAGCAGGGGCCAGGGGACCTGCACAGGGGTGCTCCTGCTTAGCAGCCCAGGGAGCATCCAAGCGGGGGAGTCTGGAGCGGGGCTCCCCGCCCCCCTGCTTCCCACCACCCCTGGATGACTGCAGGATCAGATGCAGCTGCAGCTTCTGATTGGGGGCACTGAGGCGAGGCCCAGGGCTCTGCATTTGCAGGCTCCATGGTGAGGGTGACACGGCAGGACCGTGGGGCGCCGAGGTAGAAGGAAGCCTCTTGATGCTGTAGGGGTGGCTCCTGGGGCAGCTTCCCCCACCAGCAGTCACCCTGCGCCCTCTGTATAGCACACACCTGCTGCCTGGCGCGGTTCTCAGGGCAGGAACCAGCTGTGCAGGGCAAGGCTGGGAACCTGCATTTCACACGCTAGGGGCTGGCCTGGTCTGGTTTGGGGCCAGCCCCTTCCCGCACAGCCCGCGGGACCACCTGGAGAGCATCCTGCCATCAGCCATGCCCTGTGGTTTTGCTTCCCATGCCTGGGGCAACTCCCAGGAGAAAGGGGCTTTCCTGGAACCCTAGCTGCCAAACAAGATGCGGATCCAACTTTCCCCACCCGAGACCCCTTTCTTTTTCTTAATGACTCCTGTGTTTAGATTCTGTCCACTTAACCGTGTCCTCACTGTCCCTTAACCACAACTTCCGGTGAAGAGGCTATTGGTTTTTATCCTGAGTCCTACCGAGAGCAGAGACTCCAGCGGCACACCGCCCAGGCTGCCCAGGCTGGCGGAAGGAGGCTGTGCAGCCAGAGAGACGTGGATACGGACGCTGTCCCCACCACTCGCTTCACTTTGGAGGTCCACAGTGCACACGGGCACACTCAGGGCTTTGCCAGACTTGCTATAAAGATCGTCTTGCTCCGAGTTTTCCACGTGTACCTGGCCACGCTCCTTTTCTGGAGGATATCAGAACATGCAGGCAGTGCTGAACCGGGTGCTTCCGTTAGGTGCTTGGTTGATGTCCTGCCTCTGTGGAAAATAGCTGAGGCACTACATTTGCTCCTCCAAGGGCCTTTAGGTGTCTGGTGTCGCAGGCTGGGAACTCCTTATCCTGGGGCAATGCACAGAGAGTGTTTGGGCAGGGGAGAGCTTTCTAAGGAAGGGAGGCCTGCACTGGGAACTGAGTCGCAAGAAATAGCAAGTCATAAGCAGGTATGAGGGAGGAACACTCCAGGAAGCGGTGACAGCAGGTGCAAAGGTCCTGAGGCAGGACCACACTAGGCCTCCTCTTGGGCCAAGGCTGTTCCTGGGAGGCTGGTGTTGCAGGGCACGGTGCTGGGGAGGGGACATCGGGACAAAGTGGCCCAGAGTAGGCCAGGAAAAGCAGCCTTGTGCAGCTGGAGCAGAGTATGCTTGGCTAGGGGAAGAGCAGCCGGCGATGAACCCTCTGACCTATCTCCACCCGCAGGGCGTCTGAGGAGGCCTTCGTGAAGGAATCCAAGGAGGAGACTCCAGGCACGGAGTGGGAGAAGGTGGCTCAGCTGTGTGACTTCAACCCCAAGAGCAGCAAGCAGTGCAAAGACGTGTCCCGCCTGCGCTCGGTGCTCATGTCCTTGAAGCAGACGCCGCTTTCCCGCTAGGCGCCTGCCATAAGCAGAGCCGCGCGGCCTGGGCTGGGCGCGGGCAGAGGCGCAGCGGCGGCTCTGGCCAGGGAGGGGCTGTCCTCCAGCTGCTGCACAGCCTGGCCCGCTCCTCCCCCTCTGCGGGGGCTGGGACGAGGGCCCCTCACCTCCCCAGCCCCCTCTCCTCCCCAGCCCCCCAGCCCAGCCCCTCACACCTCAGTCTGCTCCGTTGTGACTGTCCCTCCTGATGTATTTTTTTTTTCTTGGCTTAAAGGGTGTGTTGTTAACTCTTTTTTACACTTATTTATTATCACCCTCATTTCTCTGGAAGTGACAGCTGGTGTCAGGGCTCGGTTTGTGCTTAGCACTTGCCCAAGGTCATAGCCTTGGGAGGCGAGGGTGTCCTGGAAAGCCAGGAGCACCCAGGCAGAAGCTGGGACCCACATCCCCAGCAGCCAAGAGCACCCGGAACACCGGGCAGCCTGAGCCTTGCTGGTGTGTTCAGAGGCCTGCGGGGTTGGGATTCTGTTATTCTCACCACACGGTCAAGGACAGCCAAGCTCCCGAGGGGAGGTGGCCTGTGGTGGCCAGTGCTTCCTGGTGGTGTCTTTCTCTGGGAAGCCTCGGCCAGACCTCACCCCCTCAGGGGGCCCCCTGGAGGTGGAGGCCCTTCGGCCATGGATTTGGGATCCACGAGCAATGACCAGACCTTCCTCTTCAGCGAAGGTTGCAAACAGAGCGTTCAAGCCACCCAGGCAACTCGCCCAGTGTTTAAAAAGACTTGAATGATGCTAACAATATTCATTTCAGTGCTGTGTAGCAAAGCACCACACACTGGCTGGCTTGCACAGCAGAGATCTACTGTCTCCTTGGCCCTGGAGGCTAAAGTTTTGCCACCAAGGTGTTGGCAGAGCCAGGCTTCCTGGGAAGGTTCTGCAGAATGGCCTACTCCAGGCTCTCTCCCAGCTGTCCCGTAGCCCCGGGCGGTCCACGGCTGCGGATGCGTGTGTGAATCTCCCCTGTCCGGCCTCCGCCTGCACAGGCCCACCTCCCCAGCATCTCCCTCGTACGTGCGTCTGTCGAGTCCAAAGTGTCCTTTAAAAATTTTTTTTTTATTTATTTGACAGGTAGAGTTACAGACAGAGACAGAAAGGTCTTCCTTCCGTTGGTTCACTCCCCAAATGGCTGCTATGGCCAGTGCTGCACCGATCCAAAGCCAGGAGCCAGGTGCCTTTTCCTGGTCTCCCATGTGGGTGCAGGAGCCCAAGCACTTGGGCCATCTTCCACTGCCTTCCCGGGCCACAGCAGAGAGCTGGACTGAAAGAGGAGCAACCAGGACTAGAACCCGGTGCCCATAGGGGATGCTGGCGCCACAGGCGGAGGATTAAGCAAGTGAGCCACGGCGCCGGCCCCCAAAGTGTCCTTATCTAAGGACATCAGTTGTATGGGATAGGGACTGCCCTGGTGGCCTCATTTTACTTACCCCTGTGAGGTCTCTATTTCCAAACAAGGTCACATGCTAAAGAGCTGGGTGGAGCTGGGGCCTTCAATACATGTTTGGGGGGACACAGGGACACGCTCATACTCTTTCCAAGTGCCACAGTCCTCAGCGCTCCAAGTCCTTTCCTAGCACCTTGAGGCTGAGCGCCACAATGCACTGCTTTACGATTATAATCTCTCTGCTCAGAGACCACGGTGTGGGCATGGGTCACCCAGCCCGCTATGCAGAAACCTAGGCTTGGGCCAGCGCTGCAGCTCAATAGGCTAATCCTCCGCCTTGCGGTGCCGGCACTCCGGGTTCTAGTCCTGGTCGGGGTGCCGGATTCTGTCCTGGTTGCCCCTCTTCCAGGCCAGCTCTCTGCTGTGAACAGGGAGTGCAGTGGAGGATGGCCCAAGTGCTTGGGCCATCCAAATGCATGGGAGACCAGGAGAAGCACCTGGCTCCTGCCTTCGGATCAGCGTGGTGCGCTCAGTGCGCTGACTGCAGCACACCCGGCCGCGGTGGCCATTGGAGGGTGAACCAATGGCAAAGGAAGACCTTTCTCTCTGTCTCTCTATGTCCACTCTGTCAAAAAAAAAAAAAAAAGAAAAAAGAAACCTAGGCTCAGCGGGGAGGGGGGAGTCTGAAGGAGGGATTCGTCTTCTTTACACTCTTTTTCCCTTGTGGCAGCTTCCAGCTGGTGTGGCATGTGGAGCAGTCACAGGTGGGAGGAGCCTCGGTCCCTGGGTCAGCACTTGAGAAGGGCTGGCCACTGGCCAGGAACACCTGTCTGAGACTCCCGGTCACCTTTCTTCCTGAGTTTGCTCAGATCCCCGTCTCCTCTCCCGGGCACACAGACCACTGGGGAGTCTGGGGCCACGCTCTTCCCACCAGAGCAGGCTGCCTCTGTCATGAGACAGGAGCCAGGAGGGTCTGGATCAGAGCAACCCTAGGGGGTGTCAGGAGGGGGGGGGGAGGGGCAGATGCAGAGAGGAGGGCAGAACCCCCTGCCCCCACAGGACCTTGCTGGCCTCATCTGAAGGGGGTTTCCCAGTGGCAGCTTTCTTTTTCCCCCAGATACTGCTACTCTAGGCCTACTGGACTAGAATCTCAAGGAGGGGAACCTGAGAATCTATTTTTTATATATAGACGTATTTATTTCTTTGAAAGACAGAGTTAGAGAGAGAGAGAGAGAGAAAGAGACTTCCATGTGCTGGCTTACTCTCCAAATGGCCACAACATCCAGGCTTGGCCAGGCCCAAACCTGCAGCCTGGAGCATCATCTGGGTCTCCTCCATGGGTGCAGGGCCATCTCCCAGGCACATTAGCAGGGAGCTGGATCAGAAATGGAGCAGCTGGGACTTGAACCGGCACCCATATGGGATGCTGGCATCAGGTGGCAGGTTAACCGGCTACACCACAACACTGCCCAGAGAATCCACTTTTACTAAGTGGCCCAGGGAAGTTGGGGAATTACTACACTACTTGATTTCTGGGGGTCACTCCAGTCTAAAATCTGTTTGCTCCTCAAGTCAAAGACACCAAACCGTCGAGGTGAGAATGAATTTACCAAACAAGTGGATTACAGTTTATTGACTAGGGAGTAAAAGGGTGTGGCACAATTAGGAGGCACCGGCCGAGCTGAGCCGAAATTGGGATTTCTGAAATCAAGCTGTCGGTTGCACAATGGGCCGCATCCTCCCCCAAGGACACTGGGGCCTGACGGGGCAGAGGAGGGAGGAAGGCCGGCAGCAGGGCTGATGGTGGCTTCTGAGCTGTGGAATGATCTCCGCGGAGCTTCCCAGGCCAGGCCGAGGGCTCAAGACCGAGACTTCAGAGCGGATGCAGCCAGACCTAGTAAGATGGCTGCGACCGTGAAGCCCTGGGCGGCGATCCTGGTGCGCATCATAAGCTGCGAGCGCTGGCTCTGGCCCCGGTGGAAGCAGTAGAGGCCGTAGGTGAGGGCGGCCGCCGTGCCCAGGCAGCCTGCGGACGGGACAAAACAGCAGGGGAGCAGTGGGTCAGGCCCTGCAGGTACCTCCCAGTCTCAGGCCTCCCTTCCCAGAGGCCAGGAAAGGGGGCGGGGCTGGTCGAGGTTGGAGCCTCTCCTGCCCCGCCCACTCCTGCCCCTAAGTCCCGCCTCCGCTCACGTCCTAATCAGTTTTCACCAGTCACCGCCCTGGCCCCTCACCGCCCCGCCCCTTCTCCGCCCCGCCGGTCCAACCCTCATTCCGGTCCCCCAGGGCGTCCTTGGTTCTGCGCTATTTCCTCCCCCCGACCTCACTGTCCCCTCCAGGTACAGTTCCCAGGTCCCCACTTACCTATGGGGACCAATGGATTCTCACGGGTCTTGCGAAGGAACTTTTCCTTGAAGCCTTCTGGATTCCTGTAGACACTGGGACTAAAACCCTCAATGACAGGAGGATGTGACGGTTCAAAGGGTGCCTCCGGAGTCACAGGGTCAGGCGTTGCCATGTCTGGGCTAAGAGGTAGGAGAAAATCCGGACGCCGAGCTCCACCTGCTGATGACGTCACTAGAGGGGGCGGGACACAGCGGGCGCTGTACGCGACGCCCGCGCTCGTTGCATTCTGGGAGTCGTGGTAACTTCCGGGGTCGTGCCGCGGAGAGACTACGTTTCCCAGAAAGCCTGCAGGGCCCTGCGCGCAGCCGCCGGAAGGAGTCTGTTAACACGCGGTTCTGAGAGCTAGAGGCGCGGGTTGTGAGCTTCGCTGGGGTGATCGGCACCATGCCCAAGGCCAAAGGCAAGACCCGGAGGCAGAAGTTCGGTTACAACGTTAACCGAAAGCGGCTGAACCGGAATGCTCGGCGGAAGGCAGCGCCGCGGATCGAGTGGTGAGGGACCGGGGTTCGGGAGGCAGGACTAGCTCGCCCGGGACGGCCCGCGACGTCTCTCTCTTTCTCTCTGCCGGTAGCTCCCACATCCGACATGCCTGGGACCACGCCAAGTCGGTGCGGCAGAACCTGGCTGAGATGGGGCTGGCCATGGACCCCAACAAGGCGGTGCCCTTCCGCAAGAGAAAGGTACTGACCCGCGGGGTTCCCGCGCGCTTCCCGGGGTGGGGACCCCTCCGCCGGCGCTGACGGTGGTCGAGGGGCTTCGCCATCTCCCTGGCAGCACAGCACTGGGACCTGGGCTGGAGTCCCCCCTTTCTCCTGCACTGTCTTTTCCGTCTGAAACGAGCCTGGCTGTTCGAGTTCCTTGGCAGCCCAGTGGTACCTTCCAAAGTTTGCCTTTTTTTTCTTAGCCTTAATTTTTCTGGTAAGGACTCTTTAGAGCGTAGGACCTTTACTTGGTCGTTTTGCCATGAGGCTTGCCTCGCGCTAGTTTCTCCTGAGCGCTCTTTCTCTGGCCACCCTTTCAAACTTTCAAAAACAGTACCCTTCTTCACTTAGAAACCTCTCCCAGCTCTGTTTCACAGCATTTGTTAAGTCCGTGATGCTGTATCGTGGGATGTTTGCTTATCTGTTTATTACCCCTCTAACATAATCTTAGTCACAAGAAGTTTGTTGATTTTTTTTTTTCTGCTAAATCCCGAGTGCTTAGGATGTGACAATACTCGATAAATAGTTACTCTCATGAATGGGCTTGCTGAATGAACTTTTTTTAAAGATTGATTTATTTATTTGAGAGGCAGAGTTAGAGAGAGAGAGAGAGAGAGGTCTTCCACCTGCTGGTTCACTCCCTGAATGGATATGACTGCCAGGGTTGGGCCAGGCTGAAGTCAGAAGCGCAGGACTCCATCTGGGTCTCCTACGTGGTGCAGGGGCCTAAGCACTTGGACCTCTTCTGCTGCTTTCTCAGGTGCATTCGCAGGGGACTGGACTGGAAGCAGAGCAGCCAGGACTGGGATCGGTTTCCGTATGTTATGCTGGTGTTGCAGCCAAGAGGCTTAACCTGCTGCACCACACTGCAGGCCCTGTGAATGTGTCCAGTGGAAGCCTAGTTCTGCCTGACCTGGGCAGGGTTTCTTATGGGTAATGTAGTTGTGATGGGATGGACAGGAGCTTCTAGAACTTTTTGTCTTCTGGTCTCACACGCTGTGTTCTCTGCAGGTGAAGGGCATGGAGGTGGACACAGAGGCGAGGCCCAAGGAGCTTGTGCGGAAGCCCTATGTGCTAAATGGTAGGTGTGGTCCATTTTCCTCCAGGTCAGCGTCCTGCACTGTTGGAGCTGCAGGTGTCCTCGATTTACAGATGGGGAAACCCAGATTCATAGGGGAGAAGCAAGCTGGCCCAGGGCTCACAGAGTGAGAACTGTGTCCTTGGAGCTGGTGTTGCGGTGTGGCAGTTCAGCTAAGGCTTACAATGCCTGCATCCCGTTTCAGTGCCAGGGCAAGTGCTGGCTGCTCCGCTTCTGATCCAGCTCCCTGTTAATGCGCCTGGGAAGGCAGCAGAGGATGGCCCAAGTGCTTGGGCCCCTATCATCCACGTGGGAGACCCAAATGGAGTTCCTGGCTGCTGGCTTTGGCTAGATCCAATCCTGGCTGTTTTGGCCATTTGGTGAATGAACCAGTAGATGGAGCCCTCTCTGTTCTACCTTTCAAATAGCAAATAAATCTTAGCCAAACAAAACAAATCCAAAAACTCTTCTTGGCTGGGACATTTTCAGTGTACTGACTAAACTCGAGGGTGTGACCTAAGCTCAGAGGTGTTTAGAGAGGATGTCGCCAGGAGCCTGAGTGGATAAAGAGAAAACATTAAGCCTTAGACGTGGGTTCTGTTCAAGAATGAAATGATTTTTAGGTAAGACCATTTCAGCCGGCACCATGGCTCAATAGGCTAATCCTCCACCTGTGGCGTCGGCACCCCGGGTTCTAGTTCCAGTTGCTCCTTTTCCAGTCCAGCTCTCTGCTGTGGCCTGGGAGTGCAGTGGAGGATGGCCCAGGTCCTTGGGCCCTGCACCCACAATGGAGACCAGGAGAAGCACCTGGCTCCTGGCTGCAGCAGCCATTGGAGGGTGAACCAACGGTAAAGGAAGTCCTTTCTCTCTGTCTCTCTCTCTCACTGTCCACTCTGCCTGTCCAAAAAAAAAAAAATAAATAAATAAATAAATAAATAAAGACCACTTCGTTTAGTGTTTCCAGTGACAGATCAGTTTCATGTGTATTAACCAATTGTGTAATTGTGTCTGACATAGGACTCCCATAAGACTTGAATTCAGCAATAAATATACCATTTACGGTAAAACTTTGAAATAAATATATAGTTGAACTACTCAAAGAACTGAAAGTTTGGGGGTGAGGCTTCAGAGAGAGAGTGAGGAGAGCAGACCCTCAGCAGAGCAGGAATACTCTGGAAGTTTTCATCCGTCCTTCCCCTTACTTGTTGGTGAAGGAATTTGAATAGCCAGACATTTGATACAGAGTCCGTTCAGTTTCTGTCTTTAGTTGATGTCCACGGTTCTTGTAAGAATTACTGTACAGGATCGTATATACAAAACCATGTGTACTGGGCCGGCGCCGTGGCTCAATAGGCTAATCCTCCGCCTTGCGGCGCCGGCACACTGGGTTCTAGTCCCGGTTGGGGTGCTGGATTCTGTCCCGGTTGCCCCTCTTCCAGGCCAGCTCTCTGCTGTGGCCAGGGAGTGCAGTGGAGGATGGCCTAAGTGCTTGGGCCCTGCACCCGCATGGGAGACCAGGAGAAGCACCTGGCTCCTGCCTTCGGATCAGCGTGGTGCGCCGGCCACGGCGGCCATTGGAGGGTGAACTAACGGCAAAGGAAGGTCTTTCTCTCTCTCTCTCTCTCTCTCACTGTCCACTCTGCCTGTCCAAAACAAAACAAAACAAAAAAACACAAAACCATGTGTACTTACTGTAGTCAAAGAGAAATGTGGTTAAAAAAGGTACGTAAAATTTGCCATCTTAACCACTAAAATTTAAAACTTTTTTCTTTTTGTTTTAATTTGAAAGGCAGAGAGACAGATAGATGGCAAGAGAGCTTCCTTCTGTTGGTTAACTCCTCAAATGCGCACACCAGTCAAGACCGTGCCACTCTGAAGCCTGGAACCTGGAACTCCAGCTGAGTCTCCCATGCAGGTGGCAGGGATTCAACTACTTGAGCCATCTTTTGATGCCTGCTAGGAGACACAGTAGCAGGAACTTGATTGGAAGTGGAGTAGCCAGGACTCAAACCGGGAAGTCTGATACGGTATGTGCTTAACTGCTGTGCCAAATGCCTGTACTTATCTTAATGATTTTATTTATTCACTCAAAAAAAAAAAAGATTTATTTGTTTATTTGAAAGGCAGAGTTAGAGACAGGCAGAGAGAGATTTTCCACCCGCTGGTTCACTCCCCAAATGGCTGCAATGGCTGGAGCTGAGCCAATCAGGAGCCAGGAGCTTCCTCAGGACTTCCTCATGAGTGCAGGGGCCCAAGCACTTGGGCCATCTTCTGCTGCTTTCCCAGGTGCATTAGCAGGGACCTGGATTGGAAATGGAGCAGCCAGGACTCTAACCTATGCCCATATGGGATGCCAGCACTGCAGACAGTGATTTAACCTACACAGTGTCTGCCCCCAAATAAATCTTTAAAAAAAGGAAACCACTTTTGGCTGCCTAGCCTGGGTTCTCTCACATGAAGCAGAAGGTGCCTGGGTCCAGCTTCATTCCCTACGGCTCTCATATTTTGCATTTCACATGTTAGAATACTGAAGGAAAGGAGGTTCTCCAGGGGCCCTGCCCTGGGAGCAGGCAGGTGTCTTCATCCAGCTCTCTCCAGGACTTGATCCTAAGTAGAGACGATTAGTTGGGCACCTTCATTTTAAACCCATCTGGGGGTGGAAGTAAAGGGACTTTCTCTTCAGGTGGTTGCGACACAAGTAGATGATTGGCTCGTAAGAGACAGAGTCTAGGATCCGAGGGGCTACCATGGAAGGTTCCAGCGATGAGTTTGGGAGTAGGGAGGCAGGAGACCCCTGGGTGGTTGGTGTAGCATTTCTTACGGTTGCCACTGGGTGGAGGGTAATTAGACAGCTCCACCAAGCACAAAGCATCATTCCCCAACTCTGGCTTGTCTCACCCAAGAGCTGGAGGCAGAGGCCAGCCTCCCAGAAAAAAAAGGCAATACGCTGTCCCGGGACCTCATAGACTACGTGCGCTACATGGTGGAGAGCCATGGGGAGGACTACAAGGTGAGTGGCCCGGCTGGTTGGGAAGGCACCCGAGCCTGGTCTGTTTGCCCTCTCCCTGTTTTCTGAGCCTGCCTGGGAGGAAAAGGGGGAAAGGGAGGCTCTAGGAGCTGGTCCAGTGACAGGGCTGTAACATGCCAGCGCGCTCACAGCAGGGACAGATGGAATGGCCTGCAGTCATGTGCCACGCACAGACCCATTTGGCTTACGTGGTACCATTAAAGAACTTGAACTATGGGAAGGTTCGCCTGAGAGTCCGTAATTCTGGCTGCTTTTAAACATGGAAAGATCTGGCCATGGCGGATCCCTGTGTTCAGGTGGAAGTGGTTGGCTGTGGATGGGGCACAGGCTCTTCAGCTGGACTGTGAGGCCTGCTGGTCCCAAGGGCATCTTGACCCATTTCTTGCGCCCCTCGGTACAAAAGGGCACCACGCAGACCATGCCTTTGGAGGTGAGGAGTTGGAAACTCAGGGAAAGGAAATGGCTGGACCAGCTCAGGCAGGGCTAGGGTTTGCACCTTGGCCTGTCAAGCTCCCGTCTTGTTGCTTCTCTCCCTCTGCAGGCCATGGCCCGGGATGAGAAGAATTACTATCAGGACACCCCGAAGCAGATTCGGAACAAGATCAATGTCTACAAACGTTTTTACCCAGAGGAGTGGCAGAGCTTCATCGATTCTTTGCCAAAGGATAAAATGGAAGTTGAGTGACTGGGGTACACCTGCGCCTGGACCAGTGAAGCAGGAGCTGGGGCTTAAGGCAAGGCGGGGAATGGTGTATGGCTTCAGATGTGGCTGCCACAGTCCACGCAATCCAAAGGTGGCCCACGGACCACCTTTGGAAGGAGCGGTTCTTAGAGGCTCTCATTTATATTCTGGGGGCTCAAGGGAAAGCCAGAGAAGCTGTTTTCAGAGCGTGTGGATTGAATACAATCTGTACATAATAATAAAACAAGGATCTTTGACTTTTCTGATTGTTTTATGTAGCCCTGGGGCTACTCTGCCAAGGCAGGGATTCCATCGGGGTGCCAGCAGGTGCCATGCTCACATATCCTCGCAGGCACGGCCTCCCCTTCTGCAGTGTGCTCTGTGTTCCTGTCCAGCATTGCGTTTCCATCAGCCCTTCTACAAAGCGTGCCTGGAGCCTGGGCGCCTCCCAGGGGACTGCGAGCTGAGGAGGGTCACCTGCTCTGTTCTCAGGGAGCTGGATCAGATCTGAGTGGAGCAGCTGGGAGTCCATACGGAATGCTGGTGTCACAGGCAGCGGCTTTACCCGCCAGCCCCAGAAGTAGGGATTTTTAACAGGAAGTCCTTCCTAGTAGCTCTGAAAAGGGAACTCCCTCCGTTTCCTCCTCTGCTGCCTCTGGAAAATGGGCTCCTCGAGGGACAAGGGGGAGATTTGAGCCTTGCTGCCTCTGCCCATGCCCTTGAACCCAGATGTGAGACTACCTGTGTGTGTCTGTCAGCAGCCGTGGGAGATACAGTCAATGCCGAAACTCTGACGGGGTCGCATTGGCATTCTCATTTGTGAGGGGAGCGTGCCGAGTGCCTGCAGTCCAAGTATGGGGCAGCGGTGCAGGCAGGGTGGTCCCAGGCACTTTGCCGCAATAGTAAGTTGTTAAACAGCAAGTCCCAGCCCCTGCCCCTTCAGCCAGTGTGGAGTTAGGTTGGGGGAAACCTTCTGGGAGGTAGCCAGCCCCTTCCCGCCACCCCTTGGGAGACGCTCTCACTGATGGGGTTGCAGCTAGGGGTGGAAGTGGGAGTTTTTGAGATTTTTTTTTTTTTTTTTTTTTGAAAGGCAATAAGATCTTCCATCTGCTGGTTCACTCCCCAAATGGCTGCAACAGCCAGGGCTGGGCCCAGCTGAAGCCAGGAACCAGGAACTCCATCCAGGTCTCCCGTGTGGTGGCACTTGGTACTGAGGCCATCTTCCACTGTTTTCCCACATGCACTAGCAGGAAACTAGATCAGAAGCTGAGCAGCTGGTACTTGAGCTGGCACTAATTTGGGATGCTGGCATCTCTAGCAGTGGCTTAACCCACAGCACCGCACCAGCGCTGAAGGAAGTCTGACTAGCCATTGCAGAAGCCTTCCCGCAGCAACTGCCGCGGTGCAGGCTGGATTCCAGGCGAGAGCCCAGTGCTTAGCTCGTTAAGCACACAGAAGGCATTTTTATAGTAGTGACAGTATTGCTACAGGAATCGCCGCAGGAGGCTCATGGTGACTAACAGGACGTGGTCTGGGGTTCAGGTTCACTGGCAGTGGCAAGGAACCTTGCTAGGCTAAGCACCTGAACTGGGTAAATGAACACGGGACATCTAGCGGGGGGCCTGAGTTTGGATTCCATTGGAGGGTGGAAGGTACCAGGCCAAGTAAAAGAGCCCCAGGAGCAGCCAGCCCAGCCTTTGCTGGGTTGCAAGGCTGGGTCCAGTGAGTGGGGCTGTAGGACCCTGGCAGCCTGCCTTGACTTGGGATGGATGAGCTGCCTTCAGGGGTCACCAGGAAGACAGCAAACAGGAGGCCCAGGTAAGCTGTGGAAGTGGAGGCTTCAAAGCCCAGTGACACCTTTCCAGCCTGGCTGCTTGCCTATAAAATGAGATTAAAACCCTGTGCATAGGGCTGGCACCATGGTGCAAGTGGCCTGGGATAGCAGTGGAAGATGGCCCAAGTCCTTAGGCCCCTGCACCTGCATGGGAGACGGGGAAGAAGCTCCTGGCTCCTGGCAGCTCTGGCCATTGCAGCCACTGGGGAGTGAACCAATGGACCAAAGACCTTTCTCTCTGCCTCTCCCTCACTGTCTGTAACTCTACCTCTCTAAGTAAAATCTTAAAAAAAAAAAAAAAAAAAAAAAGAAGATGGACCAAGCCCTTGGACTCCCACACCCGTGTGGGAGACCCGGAAGAAGCTCCTACCTCCTGGCTTCAGATTGGCTCAGCTCCAGCCATTGTGGCCACTTGGGGAGTGAACCAGTGGAAGACCTCTCTCTCTGCCAATCAAATAAATAAATCTTAAAAAAACAAAAAAACAACACCCTGTGCCTCACAGGATTCCACATGAAACAATCTGTGTAAAACAATTCAAGAACAGTGAGAAGAGGCTGGCGCTGTGGCACAGCAGGTTAAGCCACTGTCAGCAGCACCAGCACCCCACGTGGGAGCTGGTTTGAGTCCCAGTTGTTACACTTCCAATCCAGCTCTCTGCTAATGTGTCTGGGAAAGCAGTAGAAGATGGCAAAGTCCTTGGGCCCCTGCCACCCAGGTGGGAGACCTGGAGGAAGCTCCTGGCTCCTGGCTCTGGATTGGCCCAGCTCCAGCCGTTGTAGCCATTTGGGGAGTGGACCAATGAATGGAAGATCTGTCTCTCCCTCTCTGTAAAACTGCCTTTCAAGTAAGAAAACCTTAAAAAAAATTCCTACTTCCGAAGCTGTGTGAACCGACCAAGGTGTGCAGGCAGCTGCTCAGGGTCCATGAAGTCGGAGGGCTGGGCCAGGTGTGGGAGGAAGCACACCGCAGGCAGAGCCAGCAGACGGGTCACAGTGCTGGCTGTCGCCCCACCCAGCAGAGGAGCAACAGATTGTTCCCCAAGGCAAGAGATTTCTGGGAATCTGTGGTTGATTCAGGTAGGCTGGTGTCAGGTTCTCAGCCAGCCCCGGAGGAAAACGGTGTGATGGACCGACTTCACCCTCCCAGGCCTTGCAGCTGGGTACCACTTTGTCAGACAAGCCGAGAATCTGCAGGAGTTCCCAGAGATGGCTTCTTGGGATGTGAGTCAGGCCAGCGTGGGGAGCCCAGCAGCCGCAAGAGTCTTCCTGCCCCAGCCTTCCAAATGTCTCATCGCTGGGCCACAGGGCCTCTCCTCAAAGGGGAGCAGATCAGAGAATGGGAAACCAGAAGCCACGCGTGGTTTCATGTAGGTAGCTCTGAAGACCACAAGTCCCCAGTGCCAAGTGGCTGATCCAGGCACGGGTTCAACAGGTACCTGGAGACAGCAGAGGCTTCCTTGGGGTGTGGAGTGGACGCCAGCCAGTGTTGCCTGTTCTCCACAGCCTTCCCTCTGGCCATCTTCCTTAGCACTTGAGAGCTGCCTGCACATTGAACCACATGTCCCCCAGCTGTGCTGGGCTAGCTTGCTTTCCGGGAAGCTGGGCTGGTTGCTGACAGCAGGTGATGTGGGCTCCTGGAGCAGCAAGCAGGCGACAGCACCACGAGCCAGGCAGTTAGGTGAGGCTGTAAGGCCAGTTTCCCCTTTGCCCAGTCCAGGTGAGCAACTGCAGCCTCCTGAGGCACAGGCCAGCAGCACGCCCCCTTCCCCGCCCCAGCACAGAGAGGCCCTGTGCCTTCAGCGTGCCGCTGGCACATGAGGTTGGAGAGTGGTTTTGACAAAAGCAGCTCAGGTACACGGAGTGAAATTCTTTATTCAAACTCACCTCCCCTTGCTGGGGACTTAGAAAATTGTTCTACAGAATGGTATTCATTGGACAAAGGCAGATCTTCATTGGGGAAAAGGGTCCCTCTCAACAAGGAATGCTGGTTCCCAAGGCAACCCTGTGACGCTGGAGCACAAGGCAGAGGTCACTGAACAGAGATCGGTTCCCAAAAGGAAAAGTTGCCAGCAGTCTCACTACTCTAAAACCCAAGATATTCCTTGCACGCTCAATACAAAAGCAGAAAAATCACTTCTGACTGTGGAAAGTGGGTTGGCAACTCAAAGAACAGCATTTCCACTGTGCTGTCCTGCAGCCCACTCCTCCAGTGGTCCCGATGAGCACACTCCCATCCAGGCTTCTGCCCCCCGCCCTTGCCCCTTCTACACTGGCCATGGTACAGAACTGATGCATGCTGGGACAACAGCAAATGAAACAAAGGCACACAATCTCTATGCTCCATCAGAAAGCAACGCAGTGGGACAGCCTGTCCTACAGGAAAAGTCCACTGGGCACTGCTGACTATTCAGGAGGCCCTGACAGACCAAAGGCTCCTGGCTGCCCCCACGAGAACTGTCAACAGAGACTGGCCTTCCGCTGAGCATGGGAGCCATGGGATGTGCACTGGAGAGAACCCCAGCGATTCAGTGCAATTCTGCATCTGCTGGGGACTGAATGGGTCCAGAGAGGCTCTGGTACGTGGTCTACTGCTCGTGTCCTTTGGGGTCACCAGATGGAAACATTTTCATGGTTTTTTGGGCATAACAAAAATTTCCTCTCCCACAGTCTCCAAGAAGGGATCTTCAACATACGGGGCCAGGTCGGGAGTTTAAGTAAGGTCAAGTGAATCCATGTGAAATATTACGGTATCAGTCAAAGGCTCAAAGGCCAGGGGTCTAGGGTGGGATGCTACAGCTCTGTCTCCATTGGCGTCTGCAGGTTATCTCATTGTCATTCGTGCTTCCAAGGTATTGTCTGCAAAGTCCCACATGTTCTGGGGTCATCTGGGGTTTTGATAACAGCACCTAGAAACAGAACCTAGAACTTTGGCCTGTTCCTTTTATAAATAAATAAATAAAACGCAGTTCTGAGGCCAACCCCAGCTCCAGCCGATGATCTTCCCGGGACACGGGCTCCGTCTTACCCCAGACTTGTGTAAACATGGCACTGGCACAGTTAGCACAAAAGCAGCAGCTTGTCTCCAGACTGGGGGGGAAGGCAGCCCTCTCCCGTTCCGTGTCGTGGGTGAGTACCACTCGTTCTGTTATCAGGGGAGGCTGGCAGGCTGCGGAAGCAAGGAGGGTCTCCCCAAAGCTCCTGGCCGGGGTTTCCAGGTTCATCCTAGCACTGGCTGGGAACTGCATTTCCAAGTTAGGAAAAACTGGAAATCACTCTCCTTTAGCAACGATGGCCCGAGGGCCAGAGAGGCAGCAATTGCACAAGGAAGGCCACAAGCCACTTAGGCAGAGCAGGGCGGGAGTACAGCGTGGGACCGGGAGCAACGGCTCATTGCGCAGTGCCTAGAGCCTGCCCGCGGGAGAAGGCCAGAGGCCAGACCAGGAGATCCCGAGCCTCCAGGAGTCCCTCCCGTACTGCTGCTGGGAACTGCCAGGGGGAGCACTGCCCCCACCCCCACCCCCGCATCACTCTGCACAGGAAAGAGAACGAGAGGCTGATCTGTGCTGGCGCAGAGAATGAGCCAGGCACTCTCCTCTCCCAACGATGGCTTCACCCACCTCCCTGCTTCAGCCTCAGGGCAGGAAGGCTTCCGCTTGATTCTTGGCCTCGCTCTTAGGAGTGAAAGGAGGGAGAAGGAAAGTGCCCCAGGCCTGGACTCTAGGCCTGAGCTGGCGAGGAAGCAGCAGCAGCAGCACTGTGGTCCCCAGGTGGGCAGCGAGCAGGTGGGCTCCGGCCTAGGAGAGAAGCTCCAGGAGCAGTTTCCAGATGTGCACAGTGCCGGGATTTTCAAAGCCAGGGCCTGCGGGAGCTACGCTGGCCGCCAAGAGGAAAACTTCCCGCTGGGTGTCGATGGCCTGCAGGCCCAGCTCCTGCTGCAGCTCCACCACGCTCAAGGCCTCGCTCAGGTCCTGGGGTAAACACAGCAGCCTGATGGAACACGGCCACAGCGCATTCCCACGCGCTCCCGCCGCGTCGCCCCAGAGACAAACCGTTCTTTGGCTATCCGAGGACCCTAGTTCCCAGACACTGCCCGGAATCCCCTCCAGGCTCCACGGCCTGCCTCATCTCGGACTCGCCTTTCTACACAGCCTCTCGTCTCTGCATTGTCAGCGTCTGCGCTAACAGCTCTTCCTTCTAGCCATGACGGGCACATGCATACCCAGGCTTATTTCATTCTCGCGGTCCACACTTAACTGATGAGCAACTGGACCAGGGAGGGAGTTCATTCAGCCGAGGTGTCCTAACTCAGATAACCAAGCTTCTGACTCTCAGCTCAGTCTCCTAAAATTGAGCGTGGAGAGACGGCTGCGGCAGGCTCGCATCCAGCCAAGACCTCTGGGAACCAGCTGGAGGAGAAAGGAGGCCGCTGCCCACCGTATATTTTATTTTCAACCTAAAATGATTCTTCCTGCAGCAAATACTAGAATGCTGGGACCTTAGATGTTGCCTCCTGTAGGCTCAAAACTGTTCCATTTTTAAATAGGATGATGATGGGATTCACTGTCCAACCCGGGATCCTTCTGAGGTCACTATTAATAGTTACGGCAGAACAACGTGCACAATTGGGACTGTTCCAGGTAGATGGAACATAGGGGCCCTCTAGGGATACAGCATTACCAGTGTGTCCTGACTGGCAGGGGAAAGTGAAGTCATTATATATACAGCTTCCCTGCAGGCCAGGTTGGAAACATGTCCACGGCTCTGAGACTCACGGGCACAGGCCACAGGAGCCATGGCAGGGGTGTGCCATGGCAGGTTCACCTGGTTTTATGAATGCTGGTACTGAGGGCTGCTGGGCCCAAGGCTGCTCTCTGGCACAGAGGAGATACAGGGTGCCGGGGTTCATAGCAGGAACTTGGAGGCAGAACTGAGTTCAAGTCTTAGCTTTGCCACAGTTGTCACCTCAGGGCATTCAGGGTGAGCAGCAGGGCCTGTCACGGGGTTTGTATAGGACTGAGTTGAGGTCTCGACTGTCGAGCACTTAGCACGGTGCCTGGCACGCTGCAGGCACACAGTGAACGCTACTACTGTTTAACCTGTTCTGCTTCCCGTCCCTTCCCAGCACCTGCTCCTCACCTAGAACCACAAGGAGCAAGGGTGTAGCAGAGTGGAAGAGGTGCAGGTGTCGAAGTCAGAACACTCAATCCCACTACTCCCGCGCTATATGGACGTGGGGACGTTATGAAAGCACCCTGCACCTTGTAGGGTCAGCAGAAGCCCAAGAGAAACATCACTGAAAATCACCCCTGGCAACCAGTCGGTGCTTCATTTCTGTTCCTTCCCCCAGAGCGGGAGGAAAATAGGAAGGCGGGCAGAGGGATGGGGAAGGAGTACGGGCAATAGTACCTCGGCCAAGCCCTCTGGGCCATGCGCCCAGGGCCCAAATGCAGGCCTCTGTGGGCAGAAGGCCGATTGGCCTGAGCCAGTCTCCGGCGACACTCACCTGCTTGTTAGCCACCACGACGACAGGCAGGTCGGGGTCCTTGTCCAGCAGCCTGTGCAGCTCCTGGCGGGCCCAGGGCAGCCGCAGCCGGTCAGCCGAGTCCACCATGAACACCAGCACGTCCACCTCGTTCACAAACTCCTTCCAGTAGAAGCGCAGGTTCTGGTTGCCGCCGACTGAGGAGAGGCCAGGGGCCAGGCTCAGAGCTTCCCTGGGCCCTGGCTCTCTACCCACAGCCCCAACCCCGACCTCCCTGCAGCTTCCCAAGGTCCCACCAGCCAGGGGCAAAGAAAGGTTCCGCGGCCAATTAGACCGGGACAGCTGGGCGTCTTGGGGCAAATCATACCTTCCAACAGCAGCCAGGCTCCTCACTGCACTCACCCAACAGGTGCAGCAAAACCTCCAGGTTCCCTAACGCACTGCACTTTTCAAATGACGGACACACAGGTGCGTAACAGATGGAGCCCTCGGTTCTCTCCCCTGGGCCGCAGCGCCTCTGACCCAAGTCCTAGCTTCTTCCACTAGTGGTGACCGTGGTCAGAGGACTCCCGCCATCACTGATGCACAGCCCTGCTCCATTCTGTTTCTCCCGTTCTGTCTCGTCATCCATTCTCTTCTCTTGCCAACGCCACGCTCGATCCTAGCGACACGTGGCTGGCCCACACTGTGCCCCCACCCTGGGCTGCTTTCCTGTCCCCTTCTGCCCCTCTGCACGGGGCCTCTTTGGGGCAGAGGCTCAGCCCCAGGTCATGCTCTGAGAGTCAGGGGCGCTCTCCTCTGGGCCCGCCAAAGCCCTCAGCACAATGCCCGGCACACAGCAGGCACTCACTGAGCGCTTACCAGGGGCCAAGCCCCGACCTGGGTGCTGGGGATGCAGAGGCGTGTAAGGTGGGCAGGACCCTGCTCTCTGGGAGCTCTCCCTCCCAGACAGCACGGACAGGGCAGTAAAAACACAGCTCAGAAGAGGAGGAAATAAGCAGAAAAAGATAGTGCTGGGGTGTGGGAGGGGGGGTGGTGGTGGCCTAGGCTTGGGGTGGGGAGGAGGCTCTGGGAAGGTGTCTCCAGAGGTGGCACAGGCGCTGGGCCTGGACCACTGAGGAGCTAGCCCCGGGCAGAAGCAGAGAAATGGCTTGTAGGCAGGGGAAGGGCAAGCTCTAGGTGCCTGGGAAACAGCCAGATCGCCAGGGTGGCTGCGCCACCGCTGGAGGGCGAGTGGAGACAGGTAAGCAAGGCCGGCCGGGGCTGCACCACACCCAGCCTTTAAGAGCCCCGGGACGCTGTGGGAGCCTGTGAAGGGGTTTAAGCCAGAGTGCTGGGCTCTGCTGTGCACTCCTGAAAGATGCCTCTGCCTGACTCTGGGACAGCAGTGTGATGTGCAGACAGCGGAGGAGGGGAAGAGGAGGCAGCTGCGTGTTGAATGTATTCCCTCAGTCATTATTCATCAGCACAGGGCCAGGCATCCTAGGGGACCACAGTGAGGCGACACTGTGGGATGGACTGTGATGGGGGGACGCAGGTTCGAATGTGGGCTCAGTGACCCCCTGGAGCTTAAGACTTCTATCTGTAAGACCCTCAGGGAACACGAAAACAGGCAGGAGGAATAGTGACTGTGCCAGACAGAGCAGTCTTCAAGTACACAGCCCCTAATTGGTCGGAGCCCTTGGCACAAGAGAGGCCAGAGGAACTGGGCCCATGGAGGTTGGCAGGGAGGTCCCGAGAGCCTAGGACATAACCAAACCGGCTGCTCTTTGTGGTCTGAGTCCAGCTCTCCTAACACCCTCTCCGCCATCCTCTTCTAAAAATCCCAAGGAACCCAGGACTGGGCTGGAGGGGGCTTCTCAGACCCCCTCTGAAGCCCCACTCAACAAGCTCTCCCAAGTACTCCCAGGGACTGGGCCGGAAACCATCAGCCCCATCTGTGCCCAGGGCGCGCATGGTCTAGTCAGGGACACAGGGTGGCACTGGCAAACCCTGCGGCATCAGGGGAGCCCTGGGTGGGTGGGAGGAGTCCTTAACCAAGTCCAGGGGTCAAGGAGGATGTCACAGGCCTGTCCTGTCTGAGCCACATCTTCAAAGTTGGGCAGCAGCTCGCCAAGGGGAAGGTTTTCAGACCCAGGGAACAGGAGTCTGCCAGGTACCCTTTGGAAGCAAGCAATGCGGAGAGGGTGCCTCACGGCCAGGGCCCAGAGCCAGCCCTTCTGCAGAAGCCTGCAAGCCCCGGCACAAGGGACAAGGCCTCATTGTGGGCCTTGGTGTCCCCCCGCAGATCAGCAGGGCCCTAGCCAGTTCAGGCTGTACAGAGCTGTTGGGAGGATTTTATTAAGTAAGCGTGTTCAGGCCAAATGCCCGGCAGGTGGGAGCCCTCGGCTGAAGCACCCCAGATGTCAGGCATGGAGGCGGCTGACCAGGGAAGGCTCAAAAGGCCAGGACAGCTCGGGCTGTTCCTGTGCGTCCCGGGAAGCAGGAGCAAGGAGCTCCCACAGGGGGTGCACTGCTTGGATAGGCGTTTGGTCCACACACACCCCCTCCGCCCCCTAAAGGCCCCAGGCTTGGGGTGGGGTGTCTGCTCACTCTCCAGCAGGTCCACCTCGAAGTCCTTGGTGGGCAGTCGCACGGAGTTGAAGCCCCAGGTGGGGATGTGGCCCTCCAGCGGTGGCTTCCCCGACAGCACGCGCAGGAACGTGCTCTTGCCCGAGCCGTCCAGGCCCAGCACTAGCACCTCGCGCTGCTCCAGCTCCTCCAGCGCCGGCTCCTCCTCGTCCTCCTCCTCGGGCTGCGGGGCGGGGAGCAGGTTGCGGCCACAACCTCCCGCCCGACCCTGCCCCCAGGGAGGACCGAAGGCACACAGCGCCTGTCCCCGCACGCCACGAGTCCAAGTCCCGGGACCTCCAGGACCCCAGAGACCGGGCAAAGAGGAGGCGGAGACGCCTCCCGGCATGCCCTGGGGCTGCGCCGCCGTGCGCGCTGCGCAGCTGCCGGGCTGGACCCTGCGCGGGCCCCGCGGTCGCCCCCGGCCGCGCCCTCCCTTCTCTGGCGCGGGTTCGCGCCCCGGACACGCTCACCAGCGCCTCGGTGCCTGAGCCCCGCCGCCGCCCGGCTGCGTATGCACCTGCGCAGGGCCTGCACGCCGCAGCCGCCAAGCCCCCGGCCCCCGCTCCCCCGGCGCTCCCCGCCCCGCGCTGACAACCCCCCTTGGCTGCACGCGCGAAGGGTAGACCCCGGCCCGCCCGTCCTTCCGCGGGGCCCGGCACTCACTTCCCACTCGTCCCACTCTGGGAGGCGGGCCGGCTCCGCGCCCCACCAGGCCTCGCCCTGGTCCCAGCGCCGCTGCCGCCCGCGGCCGAAGTAGGTCTTCCAGAGGATGAAGAGCACCGAGCCCAGCACGGCCGCGGCGCCTCCCAGCGCCAGCACCAAGGGGCCCAGCGGCCGCGGCGCCATGGGGCCGGGCGAGGGGCGCAGGTGCAGGCTGCACGAGCCGAACCCGCCCGCCCGGCCGCGGAAGATGGCCCCACTGCGACTGCCGCGGCCGCGCCCACCCACCCAGCCCCAGCCCCGCACTACAAGCCCCACAATGCACCGGCGCTGTCGCGACAGTCCGGCCGCGCTGGGGTCCACCAGTCCTGCCAGGTGCGGGGGACTGGGGAAGACGAAGACGCCGGTATCTGCTGGGCCCTTACCGAGCCCTCGCTGGCCTCCAAGAGGTTAGCTCGTGGCTCTTCTCGGTAATCCCTTAGAGCAACGTCTTGCAGAAGGGGAAACTGAGGCCCAGGAATTAAGTAACCCGCCCGAGGGGGCGCCGTAGGGAATCAGTGCAGCCTTGCATTCCAGTCCAAGCGATCTGCTCCTTGTGCACCTCAATACCACCAGGCGGAAATAATTAAAGACGGCTACGGGGTGGCAGAGGCAGGATTACAACCCAGTCCCCCAGTCCCAGCCGCCTCTATCCTCCTTTGGCTGCCTCCTGCATTCCGGGGTCTGTTGTCTTGAGGGCACACTGGTGAAGCAGGTAGGGCTTGGAGTCAACAAGTTTGCCACCACCACGAGCTGCCAAGGCTTCTGGGTGTAGCAAGGAGGAGCAACAGGCGAAAAGGGTCCATGGCTCAGCAGTTGAAGGAGGCACCATGGAGCCAGCCCAAGGCTGTCAGTGCTCAGCAAGGCCGCCTCTTTGGCTCCTCAGCTTCCGGGTTCCTCCCTGCCCTGGCTCTGCGTCCCAGCCTGTAGTCCTCCCCAGTTGCCTCCCCTTTGCCTTTGGCAAGGTAGCTTTAAAAAAAAAGTGTTTCTGCATTAATAATTTTGGGGGACAGTTTGTGTATCTTTGGGAGGTGATGTCTGGAGGCAGGAGAAGGAAATAGGTCTGGAGGCCAATTAAAGTTGCTTTTTGTTTTGTTTTAATTGGAAAGGCAGAATGACAGAGAAACAGATCTTCCATCTACTAGTTCACTCCTCAAATGCCCACAACAGCCAGGGCTGGACCCAGTTCCAAAGCCAGAAGGCAGACTCTACATATGAGTCTCCCACACCGGTGGGAAGAAGCCAAGTACTCGGTGCCATCATCTGCTGCCTCCCAGGTGCATAAGCAGGAAGCTGGATGGGAAGTGGAGGAGCTGGGACTCAAGTCGGCACTCCAATCTGGGGTGTAGGCATTCCACGCAGTGGTCTAACCTGCTGCACCACAACACCATAACACCATAATGTGTACTTAGAAATAAATAAAGCCCTCCCCAAGCCACATGTTGAGATCTCTCCCATTTTAGAAAGCCAGCCTTTCCTTCCGGGAACACCTTAGCTCCTATCTTGCTTGACCTCTGGGCACCATTTGACACTGTTAAATGCTGGGGTCTTAGCTGGTTAATACATGCTTCCTGGGGCCAGTGCTGTGGTATAGCCGGTAAAGCCGCCACCTACAGTGCTGGCATCCCGTATGGGTGCCAGTTCAAGTCCCGGCTGGCTGCTCCTCTTCTGATCCAGCTCTCTGCTATGGCCTGGGAAAGCAGTAGAAGATGGCCCAAGTCCTTGGGCCCCTGCACTCACGTGGGAGACCCGGAAGAAGCTCCTGGCTCCTGGCTTCAGATTGGTCCAGCTCCAGCCTTTGCAGCTATTTGGGGAGTGAACCAGCAGATGGAAGACCTCTCTCTCTCTCTCTCTCCTTCTCTCTCTCTGTGTGTGTGTGTAACTTGACTTTCAAATAAATAAATAAATCTTTAAAAAAAATACATGCTTCCTTTCCCAGATTTAGAGCTAGTTGTGAATAAGATGTAAGAGAGCCAAATGGAGAGAAAAATGCCCGGTGCTTTCCTTCCAGAGCGGGACTGCTTCCCGGGAAGCATTCTGACACACCGGCTTTGTTGGTGGGCAGGGCTGGGGCAGGGCACACCCCCTGCCTTTTCCTAAACTCTGAGCGGGCACTGAGTGAAGGTGAGGGAGGAAGAGTGACTGAGAGCTTGACCTCAGCGCTGTGTTTCAAGATCTTTAATGAGGGGCCGGTGCTGTGGCATAGCCAGTAAAGCAGCCGCCTGCGATGCAATATGGGCCCCGGTTCAAGTCCCAGCTGCTATACTTCAATCTTGTTCCTTGCTAATGTGCTTGGGAAAGCAGTGTGGACCAAGTCCTTGGGCCTCTGCACCCACATGGGAGAATCAGAAGAAGCTCCTGGCTCCTGGCTTCGGATTGGTCCAGCTCCAGCCTTTGCAGCTATTTGGGGAGTGAACCAGTGGACAGAAGACCTCTCTTTCTCTCTCCCTTTCTCTCTCTCTCACACACTTTACCCTTCAAATACATATATAAATATTATTTTATATTATTTATTTTATATTATTTATATAAGTAAATCTTTAAAAAAAGTGGGTAGCAAGTTTCTTATTTTTAACTTAGAAAACAGAAAACAATGGAGTAGAAAATGTTAACATTTTATGAAACTTGTGTGTTGGGACATCGTATAACACAACTTTTAACATTTTTTGGAAGATTTATTTATCTATTTGAAGGCAAAGTTAGAGAGAGAGAGAGAGAGAGATTCCATCTGCTAGTCCAGTCCCCAAATGGCTGCAACTGCTGGAGCTGAGCTAGACCAAATCCAGGATCCAGGAGCCTCTTCCAGATCTCCCATACATGTGACGGGGCCCAACGACCTGCGCCATCTACCACTGCATTCCCAGGTGTGTTAGCAGAGAGCTGTATCGAAAGTGAAGCAGCTGGGACTGGAACCTGTGCCCAAATGCCGGTGTTGTAGGCATGGCTTAACCTGCTGCGACACAGCACTGCTCCTCTTACAACATTTTAAAAAATTATTATTTTTTATTTATTTGGGAGACACACACAGAAATAGAGAGAGCAAGAAAGCACTCTGCTGATTCACTCCCCATATGTCAAAAATGACCAGGACTATGCTGGGGGCAGAGCTAAGAGCTGGGAACAAAATCCAGATCTCCCATATGGATTTCACAAACTCAATTACTTGAGCCATCACCTGCTGGCTCCTCTAGGGTCTGTGTTAACAGGAACTTGGAGTGAGAAGCTGGAGGCAGGAACTGAACCTAGGTATTTTTATGTGGGATATGGGCATCCTAACTATATGGGCATTCCATATAACTATAGGCTAAATGCTACTTCCCTAAAACATATTTTTAAAAAATATTTATCAGGGTCCGGGCCATGGCATAGTAGGTTAAGCCTCCTCCTGCAGTGCTTGGATCCCACATGGGCACCTGTTCGAGTCCCAGATGCTCCCTGCTAATGCACCTGGGAAAGCAGCAGAAGATGGCTCAGGTGCTTGGGCCCCTGCACCTACGTGGGAGACCTGGAGAAGCTCCTGGCTCCTGGCTTCAGATCAGTGCAGCTCCGGCTGTTGTGGCTATTTGGGGAGTGAACCAGCGGATGGAAGATTTCTCTCTCTGTCTCTTCCTCTCTCTGTAACTCTACCTCTCAAATAAATAATTAAATATTTTAAAAAGATATTTATCTATTTGAAAGGCAGAGCAACAGTGTGGGAGAAATTGATATCTTCTGTCTGCTGGTTCACTTCCCTAATGGCCATAAAAGCCAGGTCTGGGCCAGGTTGAAGCCAGGAGCAAGGAACTCCATCCTGGTCTTCCTCATGGGTGGCAGGGGCCCAAGCATTTGGGATACCTCCTGCTGCTTTCCCAGGTGCATCTGCAGGAAGCTGGATCAGAAGTGGAGTCGCCGGGACTCAAACTGGCAGCCCGATATGGGATGCTGAAGTTGCAAGTTGAGGCTTAATTAATTAATTAATCTGCTGCCCCACAACACTGCCCCTAAAACACGTTTGTTACAGTGGACTGTGGTGATTTAAAAGAAGTTTGAAAGTCCCTGCTCCGGTGTTAGTAGCTCCATGCAGAAACTGGAGTAAGGGAAAGGGTGCAGATGCCTCTCCTCACCTCCACACACTGGTTGGCCTGATCCCTCTGCTTGAAACTTGCTTCCACCACCTGTATTCCTGGGGAGGCTTCTAGATGTCTTCCTAAACCTGTCAGGCTGGGATGGGTATTGTGGTCCTATGAGTTAAGCCTCTGTTTGGTTATGATCCCATTCCATTCAGAGTGCCTGTTCCAGTCTAGGCTGCTTTGCCAATGCATCCTGGGAGGCAGGAGATGATGGCCTGACCCCTGCCACCCATGTGGGAGACCCAGATGAAGTTTCTGGCTCCTGACTTCAGCGGGATCCAGCACTGGCTGTTGCAGGCATTTGGGGAGTGAATAATAAGTGGAAGATTTCTCTCCCTCTCCCTCTCCCTCTCCCTCTCCCTCTCCCTCTCCTCCCTCTCCCTCTCCCTCTCCCTCTCCCTCTTGTTCTGCCTTTTAAGCAGATGAAAGATAAACATTAAGGGGCCAGTGCTGGGGTGTAGTAGGTTAAGCCACAGCATAAAGTGCTGGCATTCCATAAGAGTGCCAGTTTTAGTCCCAGCTGCTCCACTTCCAATCCAGCTCCCTGCTAATGGGCTGAGAAAGCTGTAGAGGATGGCCCAAGTGCTTGGGCCCCAGCACGGGAGACCTGGAAGAAGCTCCTGGCTTCGGATCGGCTCAGCTTCGGCCATTTCAGCCATTTTGGGAGTGAACCACCGAATGGAAGACCTCTCTCTCTCTCTCTTGCTCTCTCTCTGTCTCCTTCTCTCTGTGTGTAACTGTGACTTTAAAAGATAATAAATATTTTTTTTATTTGAAAGTCAGAGTTACATAGAGAGAGGAGAAGCAGAGAGAGAGAGAGGTCTTCCATCCGATGGTTCACTCCCCAATTGGCTGCAACGGCTGGAACTGCGCCAGTCTGAAGCCAGAAACCAGAAGCTTCTTTCGGATCTCCCACGTGGGTTCAGGGGCCCAAGGATTTGGGCCGTCTTCTACTGCTTTCCCAGGTCACAGAAGAGAGCTGGATCGGAAGAGGAGCAGCCGGGACTAGAACCGGCGCCCATATGGGATGCTGGTGCTTCAGGCTAAGGCATTAACCCACTGCGCCACAGCGCCGGCCCCATAAATAAATATTTTTAAAAAAAGAAAAAGAAACATTAAAATACATGCACATGCATACAATGTGGCAGGAGCACCAGCTGAGGTCTTGAGGGATCAACTTCACTGTCAAGACAGGGGACAGGGCCTCCAAAGAGGAAAGATGAGCACCAGTGAATCTATGCAGAGCCTTGCAGTCAGAACATATAACAAGAAAACCAAAACAAACCCCCCAGGGGCCTAATGTTGGCGCTCATGCACATTTTATGTCATTTCCAAAGAGAATACCTTAATCCCTTCAGGGCTGGTGGCTCCTCAAGGTCTCATTTGGGCTTGCCTCACCTGTCCTGCCCCCTGAGCCAGAGTGGGTGGCCATCCTCCGGTATCTCCGACTCCATGTGTGGTCAGTGTCTGCCCGCAGCCATCTCTCTGTGGCCTCTCCGTGGATGGGGGCCAGGCCTTTTCCATCTCGGAGAGTCTGATGTGCTTGGCGTCAGGTGGATGGCCCCGACTGCATGTTTCACACATGTTTGCTGAATGGAGGCTGTGGCCCTTGCTCTGCCCTTACCTTCTACGGTGCAAAATTTTTCTCGTCACCGTTTTCTTCCTCTCTGAGTTTCCACTCTCCTGTCGCCTGCCGTCGGCTGCCCTACCTGAGACTAACTGGACAGGGTTGGCAAGGCATCCTGGAGTTCGCCTCTGTGATAGAGAGCAGAGCAGGGAAGTGGTGAGGAATGGAGCCTCCCCCCACGGGCAGCTGCCCAGTGCTGTCGCCCTCTGGCGTCCGTTTTTACTCCTACATCTGTTTGAACTTGGTGCTGTCAACTTGATGTGATGCAATATCCATCACAAAAACAGAGCCACTTTTAAGCTCCTCCCAACACGATGGGAAGACAGAGTCCCATCAGCCGATGTATCCATTGCTGGACGCTGCTAATTCCTCTTCCGTCATAACCCTACCTAGGTTTTCTATGATTAAATAGTAAGCTACTATATTAAATAGTACTTACTATTTATACTATTATATTATTAATACTACTATATTAAATAGTACTTACTATTTATACTATTTTATAATAAAATATATAAATAGTAATTACTATTACATAGTAAGCTGGTGCTGTGGCATAGCAGGCTAAGCCTCCACCTGTGGTGCCAGCATCCCATGTGGGATGCTGGAGCTGTGCCGATTCAAAGCCAGGAGCCAGGAGCTTCTTCCGGGTCTCCCACGTGGGTGCAGGGGCCCTAGGACTTGGGCCATCTTCTACTGCTTTCCCAGGCCACAGCAGAGAGCTGGATCAGAAGAGGAGCAGCTGGGACTAGAACTGGCACCCACATGGGATGCCAGCACTGCAGGCTGGGACTTTAACCCACTGTGCCACAGTGCCAGCCCCAAGAGCTTTTTCATAATATGCCTTTTCCCCTCCCCACAAATTGTTTGCAAGCCCTTTTTACATATTTTTCCTTCTTTTTAGGAATTTTACTCAACCCTTGGGGCCGGCAGCCTGATTGTCGTACTTGCTGATTTGGTTCTGGGCTCTATCCAATGTTTGGTTCACCTCTTTATTTCATCTGTCATGTTTCCCCATTTCTTCATGATTTCTTGTACCTCTTTCTTTTTTTTTTTTTTTTTTTTTTTTTTTTAATAGGCAGAGTGGACAGTGAGAGAGAGAGACAGAGAGAGAAAGGTCTTCCTTTGCCGTTGGTTCACCCTCCAATGGCCGCCGCTGCAGCCGGCGCACCATGCTGATCCGATGGCAGGAGCCAGGTACTTCTCCTGGTCTCCCGTGGGGTGCAGGGCCCAAGCACCTGGGCCATCCTCCACTGCACTCCCTGGCCACAGCAGAGAGCTGGCCTGGAAGAGGGGCAACCGGGACAGAATCCGGCGCCCCGACCGGGACTAGAACCCGGTGTGCCGGCGCCGCAAGGTGGAGGATTAGCCTATTGAGCCATGGCGCCGGCGATTTCTTGTATCTCTTTCATCTTTCCAAAGCCCCCTCCTTTCTCTGTCTCTTTATTTTTCTGAATAATATTTAGAACATTTGCTCTAAGCCGTTGTCTCGTGCATTCACTCCGCTTTGCCTGGTTAAGGCATCCCTATGCGCTCTCTCTCTCTCTCTCTTTTTTGACAGGCAGAGTTAGACAGTGAGAGAGAGAGAGAGAGACAGAGAGAAAGGTCTTCCTGTTTCCGTTGGTTCACCCCCCCAAGTGACCGCCATGGCCAGTACGTTGCAGCTGGCGCACTGCGCGGATCCGAAGGCAGGAGCCAGGTGCTTCTCCTGGTCTCCCATGCGGGTGCAGGGCCCAAGCACTCGGGCCATCCTCCACTGCACTCCTGGGCCATAGCAGAGAGCTGGCCTGGAAGAGGGGCAACCGGGACAGAATCTGGTGCCCCGACTGGGACTAGAACCCGGTGTGCCGGCGCCGCTGGCGGAGGATTAGCCTAGTGAGCCGCGGCGCCGGCCTCTCTTATAGACTGTGTGTCCCTCAAGTGGCTCTCATCTTCTGTGAACTCACGTTTCCATGGGGACCAGCATCCAGGACCAGTACTGAGTGCCTGGGGCAGGGCCAAAACCCAAGTTGTTGCCCAACTCTCCCCTGGTGAGTCCAGGGTGTGTGTATGGGGGGTCCCTGGCTCTACAACTCCTGGCTTGAACAGCTACAGCTCTGGAGAACCTCTCTGTACCCCTGTCTGCCCAGGTAAGACCCTTATTAGAAGCTGCTGTTGCCAAACTGAGCGCCAGGGGAACAGGGAAGAGGGATGAGAGGGATGGAAGAGAGGCTGCCAAGGTGCAGGGAAGGTCTCTGCTCTGGAGGTTGTCATTGGCTCCCTGCTTTGAGGCTCTAGGCCAGTCCACCAGCCAGAGCCTCCCCAGCCTGCTTGTGCCAACAGCGGCAGGGCTGGCAACATTCTGCCCAGGACAAAGTGGGGGAGAAGAGAGGGCAGATGGATCGGAATACTCCACCAGGGACTGGTTCCCTTCCTCCCACTGCTGCTCTGGGTTGCCAACCCTGGCCCCAGGCCCAGCCCATCTGTTGGCCACAGGGAAATCTCACAGCTGTTATGCCAGCTTCTTAGATCTGCCAACTTCCCTTGTGCTCTCGGGTATCCTCCGAGATGCCGGGAGCTGGCTTGTGCTGGTCAGATGTGCCATCTTGGGATGGGTGTTTGGGGCAGCTGAGATGCCCATGCTCCATATCGGAGTGCCTAGGTTCAGCTTCCGATCCAGCCTCCTGCTAACGCAGATCCTGGGAGGCAGCAGATGATAGCTCAGGTAGTTGCACTGCCACCCACATGGGAGACCAGGGTTGAGTTCCTGGCTCCTGGGTTTGGCCTTGCCTAGCCCTGGCTGTTGTGGGAATCCTGGGGGGGTGGGTGGGTGGGAGGTAAACCAGCATATGGAAGATCTGTCTGTTTCATTTCAAATAAAATGAAAAATTAATGCATAGTTAATTAAAAATATACACATTTCTGACATTTGGATATCTCCCACCCCCACCCCATGCAACCTAACAAAATCTTGACTTCTACACCAGGGTCCATCCTGGCTTCCTTTCCACTTTTTTTTTTTTTTTAAAGATTTATTTATTTATTTGAAAGTCAGAGTTACACAGAGAGAGGAGAGGCAGAGAGAGAGAGAGAGAGAAAGAGAGAGGTCTTCCATCTACTGGTCCACCCCCCGGATAGCCACAATGGCCGGAGCTGGGCCTGTCCAAAGCCAGGAGCCAGGAGCTTCCTCCGGGTCTCCCATACAGGTGCAGGGCCCCAAGGACTTGGGCCATCTTCTACTGCTTTCCCAGGCCATAGCAGAGAGCTGGATCAGAAGAGGAGCAGCCGGGACTAGAACCGGTGCCCATATGGGATGCTGGCACTTCAGGCCAAGGTGTTAACCCACTGCGCCACAACGCTGACCCTTCTTTCCACTTCTTGCCTCTCCTCTCCTCCTGCACAGTTGTCTGCACTGTGTCCGCTTCCCCATGGCCCCTGACCAGATGGCTTTCAGGGGAAAGACCAGAGCGCTTGCCTTGCCCAGAGTGGGCTCTGCCTACCTCGAAGACCCATCCTCCAGCGGCGCTTTCTCTTGGTTCCTCAGGCGCAAGCTTCCGCTTCGCTGCACTTGGAGCACCCTCCCTGCCCGCCTCTTTGCCCTTGTGACTCACACAGTTCTCCCTGCTGTCTCCCCTGCTGTTCCAGACTGAGTCAGGCCCCCGTGACGTCACGCCTGTGCTCCTGTTCTCTGAGACTCAACCCAGCTTTCATTCACTGTCTTCCTCTTGAGACAAGACTGTGGGGCCCTAAGCCGTGAGCCATCACAGAATGCCACACCCTCGGTGTCTTCAACAACAGGAGTTTATCTTCTCACACTTCTGGGAGCTGCAAGTCCAAGGTCAGGGCCATGCAGCTTTGGTTTTCTTCTGAACTTCTCTCCTCAACTTGCAGATGGACGCTTTCTTTTCTTCTTCCTAATTTTAATCTTTCTTTTCAGAAAAGATTTATTTATTTGAAAGGCAGAGTTGGGGGTGGAGGTGGACAGAGATCTGCCATCCACTGGTTCACTCCCTAAATGCCTACAACAGCCAGGGCTGTGCCAGGCTGAAGCCAGGAACCAGGAACACATGGGTGGCAGGACCCTCAGTGCTTGGGCCGTGATCTGCTGTCTCCCAGGGGCATTACCAGGAAGTTGGAGGTGAAACTTGATCCCAGGCACTCCAATATGGGAATATGGGATGCGGGCAACCCAAAGGGTGGCTTAACCCCCTGCACGACAACACCGGGCCCCGGATGCTGTCCTCTTATGAGTTCTTTCCTTCTGGGTACATGCCTGATGTCTCTTCCTTTTTTTTTTTTTTTTTTTTTTTTGACAGGCAGAGTGGACAGTGTGAGACAGAGAGACAGAGAGAAAGGTCTTCCTTTTGCCGTTGGTTCACCCTCCAATGGCCAGCGCGCTGCGGCTGGCGCATTGCACTGATCCGAAGGCAGGAGCCAGGTGCTTCTCCTGGTCTCCCATGGGGTGCAGGGCCCAAGTACTTGGGCCATCCTCCACTGCACTCCCAGGCCACAGCAGAGAGCTGGCCTGGAAGAGGGGTAACTGGGACAGAATCCGGTGCCCTGACCGGGACTAGAACCCGGTGTGCCGGTGCCGCAAGGCGGAGGATTAGCCTATTGAGCCACGGCGCCGGCCCCTCTTCCTTTTTATAATTAAAAAAAGTTTAACAGATGCATAATAATTGTGCATATTTACGGCAAACAACGTGAACTGTCCACCCACGTATATGATGTGCAATGATCAGATCAGGGTAGTGGTGTTAGCCATCACAGCAAACACTGATCATTTTTACTGTTGGGAGCATTCCAATCTCTTTACTAGGATTGACAGCCACTGGCATGTCACTGAGCTCCAAAATGGTAGAAGCTCCTCCTCTTACCCAGCTGTGTCTTTCTTCTTCCTTTTCTCCTATGGGCACTAGTCATATCGGCTTAGGGGCTTTATATAATGTAATCACCTCTTTAGAGATGCTGTCACCAAATACCATTGCCTTCTAATGATCCAGGACTTGGGACTCCAACATAAGAGTTTTGAGAGTAATTAGTTCAGCCCATAACTGTCAGGGTTGGTGCCTTTGTCCCCAGGGTATTCCTAGCACAGGGCCCAACATAAAGAAGCCACGAGAGCATTCTTTTTTTCTTATCAAATCAACTGGCCCAGACTAGCTGTGTGACATTGGCCAGGCTCCTCCTGTTGGTTGCACCTTCTGTGAAAGGAGCAGTTGGTTTCTAAGGACAGGGGACAGTTGAGCCTCTCGCTCCTAGGTCAATTTCTCCAGTGCGCTCTTTCCCCGTCACCACTAGGGGGAGGTGTTTCTTCCTTGGGAACAGTGCCTTCAACCCTCTTGTCCCAGGGAAGTTCAAAGGAGAGAAGCTAAGGCCAAAGACAGCCAAGTGCAACAGGTCAGCTCTTTGCTGGTCACTTGGTCACTGTGCTCAGCAACCAAAGTCTCAGCTGGGTGCTCAGCCCTGGAGTTTGAACCTCAGCTCTGCCACTTCCTGGCTGACAACCTTTGCCAAGATCCCTGTAAGAGTGAGTGCTCCTTGCCTCGGCTGCTGAAGGGCTGTGACTGGGCAGTCCCTGGGCAGTTCTTGGTTGAGTGCCTCATGTGTGTTATGAGACAGAAGTCCAACCCAGAGGTTCCTGAAATGCAAATGCCACATCTATAAACACCCCAATGCCCCAGTTCCTGTCCACTGCAGGGCCCGGAGGGTGTCAGTAGATCTTGCTGAGGCTTGGACTGGCCGGAGAGGGCAGAGGTCTGGAGGAAGGCAGGTGGGTGGAATTCTGTCCCTGCAGGAGCTGAGAGAGGTGACCCGGTCTCAAATGGCTCACGTGGGGTTCATCTTGGGCCCCGCCTTTAGTTGGGTACTGTCTGAGTCCTCCTTCACTGGAACAGGAATTCCACACAACCGAATCATTTGCAGAATAATCCATTTGAAAAAAATAAAGGTTTGTATGGAAGTCTAGGCTTAAAGAATTAGCTCCCCGAAACAAACAAAAAATTACAGAAACCCTTACAAGGTCACCAAGATGAAAGGTTTACTTAGTCTGTTCTTTCTGAAAAACAGCAGCTTTCTCAGATGGCCACAGACACAGGACAAAATCATAAAAATTGAGCCTAAAGCTCTGAACTGGCTTTATTTTGGATTTTAGAATCAGGCAGCACTTTATTCCCTGGGATAGAATAAGTGTTTTCATGAACTGAACGGTGTGTGTGTGTGTGTGTGTGTGTGTGTGTTAGTTTTAGACAGAAAAGAACTTAAGAGAATAGAAACAAACAAACAGACAGACAAATAACCCCCGCCCCCCAAGTGGATCTGGTCATTTCAAAGTTATTTTCCTTGTAAGGCAGGGAGAGCCAGAACACCAGACAAAACGTCAGATTGGTTAGCATCATGTCACTCCAGGTTGCCTCTTTGTGAAAGAGATAAGGCAGAGGGAAACTACGCTCCCGTGCCAGGAAGCTGGCCTGTTAGGGAAATTGGCTGTACGCTCCAATCCCGATCCTTGGAAGGTCACAGTAACAGCTGAGTGTTGGCGTGGTGGTGTGGAACTTGGTGCCAGTGACTCCATTTGCAGCTTAGCCTGGTCTGTTGGGGCCCAGTGCAAGGGTGAAATCCAAAGCAGTGGATGTCCCACGACTGTCTATGATGCCACTTAGACACGGGCACCGTGGAAGTCAGGGGGAGAGTTGTTCTCATCAGGGGCAGTGGCTTCTGGGAAAGGCTTCAGTTTTCACGTACGTTGGCTAAGAACTAAACCGGGTGACCTTGCCTTATGTATTATGTAAGGTGCAGAGTGCCCTTTCTCCCCCTGCTGATGGTGAGAGGTGCTGTGCACCTCCCTGGCACTGGGGGAGGGTCAGGGTGTCAGCTTTGCTTACAGAGAGGTGGCATATTGTAAAAGTTCCAAATTAAAGTAACGCTTTTAACACACGCCGGAAAATCACATTAGCTATTTATAAGCCAGTTGCAGAATTTATAAAAGACCTTGATCCCTGGTGCACCCTAGGCCAGAAATGGCACTCTAGTGGGATGAGCAAAGCCTCAGTGGCCAAATACTGACCTGTGACCCCCATTTCCTGCACCCCACAGCCCTCCGCAGATGAGCTTTGATAGCAACTATGATGCTGTGATGATAGCAAGGATGGCTTTTCCTTCAGGACCTGGCGGATCCCGCCTACCGAGCCGAATCCCACGCAACCCCCAGGGCAGCTAATGGCGTGCAGCCCGGCAGACCCTGAGACTACAACTCCCGGCATGCCCCGAACACCTCCCGGGCCAAGTCTCGCGTGATGTGCCGTGATTCCCGAGAGGCTTTATCCTGCCCCGGGCTGCCGGCGAGTCCGGCAGCTGGTGTTTGATCCCTGGTGCGCGCTGGGGACGTCTGTTGTTGCTTCTGCGCTTACCATGGCTTGGGTCTGGACTGCGCCACTGCCGCTCAGGATAGCTGGGTCCTTGGAACATCTTTAGTGCCGGAGTTCGGGCCGCAGGCGGCTTCGCGGCAGCGGGAGAACAGGTGAGCAGACGGCAGCCGGGCCCACCCGGGCGGCGTCCGCGGGGCATCGGGAGGGGCGCGCAGTCGGCCCCTCGGCCAAGCCGGCGCTGGGGATCCCCGGGCCTCTCCGTCACCCCTGGCCCGGCTCAGATTTCGGCCGCACCGCCCCTGTCTCTGCCGCCCCCATGGCTGGAGTGTCACGAAGCGGCTTCTCTCACCTGATGCCCCTGGGTCCGGCTCAGGGCCTCTCCTGCGCTTCTCCGGGCCGGCTTGGTCCGGGACCCCCCACCTCCGTCTAGTCCTCACACCCCTCGTCCCTCAAGCCCCGCCCTGCCCTCCCCCGAGGGCGCCTCCGGCTTCTGCCAGCCCCGGCCCTGATCTCCTTAGCCTTGGCTTCGAGGGGTGGGGGCTGGCCTTTCTGATGCTGGCGGGACGGTGGGCTCTGCGGGAGGGCGGGGTGCGGGGCAAGGAGCGGGAGCCGCGTCTGCGGTGGGAACGCTCCCGGGACGCGAGGCTGGCTCGAGCGTGCTTTCTAACTGGGCTCTCCCGGAGCTCGGTCAGGCTGGAGGGCAGTGCAGCGCGGGGCGATGAGCAAGCCCCGGCTTTCTCAGGGCCTCTGACTCCCCTGTGCAATGGGAGCGAAAGAGTCTGGGAAACGGGCCGCTTACCCGTGACCTTGGGCAAATCCCTTGATTTTGAGTTCTTTTCTGTTTAAACTTCGGGTGAAATAATGCCTGCTCTGCAGTGTCGCCGCAAGGCTAAAACAAAGCTTTGAATAAAAACGCCATAAATATTAAGAGTGGATTTGAATGCTGTGGCTGCCTGGTCCCTGGTCAAGTGTAAGAGGCAGTGCAGAGAGCGCCTCTTGCAAGGGTTGTTAGGGGCGGGAGGTTTGCAGACAGCTGTACCCATGCTGGCTTGTGACCTTACCAGAACCTCTGGATGGACTCCTGGGAAGCCTGGCTCCCTGGCAGCTGCAGGAAAATGCTCCGCGTTAACATCTGTCTGTCCGCATAGTCATCACGTCATTTCACTGGGGTAAGGTGACTTCACCAGGTGTGGCGTCTCGTTGTCATCAAACAGGTGATAAGCTCATCCAGGGGTGAGAGAAACCTTGGCCTTTATCCCCTCCTCTGCCCTGCCCTGCCCTGCCCTCCCCTCCCCTCCCTCTCCCCTGATGGCATGCGTGTCACCCATTGGCTGTTGTGTGTATGTCTGAGCCTGTCAACAAGCTGTAATACTCTGTGTGCCTGTCATCACTGGGGCTGTTCTGTGGTGTTCACTGAGAGAAATGCCCTTTATTGTTTTTTATTAGGTGGCAGGGACTTGGAATTCTATATAGAGAAAGCACCCGGATCCCAGTCTCTCAATGGCTTCAAGACACCCAGAAATGCCTGGTAAACTTACTGCTTTTTCGTCCAATCATTTTTTGCTCTGAGTGTTGTAAGCTTAGACAGAGGTCTTCATCCAAACCATATGCTTTTAATGATTACTCCTTCACCAGTACTTAGACTCAACTGACAGGCATCGTTTAAATGCTGTCGTATTCTCCACCCAGCCGTGGTGTGAACCCGAAATGTAACTTAAAAAGGAGCAGCCATTTCATTCAAGGGTGGGACCGATTTCTTACCAAAGTGATGAAACTTGGCCTGTCTTTTGGGGAAAGGGGCGGGACGAGGTCTGGACAGAGGCACAAGGTCCATGTAGGGTCTGTGTAGGGCAGTGACTTCCGGGTTACTGACGTCATTCATTCCCCTCGTCCTGTTCCATGGCAAGGGGTTGGAGTTTTTCAGTAGATCTGAATCACTGCATTGCTGATTCTTAGTGTAGATAAATGATGGTCCCTTTTCTTAGAGTCGTTGTGAAGGTTAAGCAAATTTTCTTAAAATGTGAGTTAAAAGTTAGTGATGAGTGTGCATTTATTGCCCAGAACCCTTTTTGTCTACTTATTTGAAAGGTAGAGAGACAGAGAGAGATCGCCTGTCAGCTGGTTCACTCCCCAAATACCCCAAACAGCCAGGGCTGGGTCAGCCTGAAGCTAGGGGCTGGGAACGTGACCTGGATCTCCGACATGGGTGGCAGGGACCCAGCTACTCGAACCGTCACTTGCCACCTCCCAGGGTGCGCATTAGCAGGATCCTGGGATGCGGGCATCCCAGGTAGTGTGTTACCCACCAGGCCAATCTCCCCGCCCACCCTGGGGCCCCAAAGATTATTTGGTCTCTTTGTAGGAATGTTTTCTAGTAAAATGTATTTTTTTAAAAGGTTTATTTATTTGAAAAGGGGAGTTAAAAAAGAGAGAAGGAAAGACAGACAGACAAAGATCATTCACTGGTTCACTCCCCAAATGGTCACAATGGCCAGGATGGGGCCAGGTTGAAGCCAGGAGCCTGGAACTCTATCTGGGTCTCCAATACGGGTGGCAGGGGCCCAGGGACCTTGGGCCGCCTGCTGCTGCCGTTCCAGGTGCATTAGCAGGGAGCTGGATCAGAAGCAGAGCAGCTAAAACTTGAACCGGCACTCACGTGGGATGCAGGCGGTGGCTTAACCCACTGTGCCACAATGCCAGCCCCTGGATGACTCATCATTTTTAGGAAGGCTGTTGATATCTGTTGAGGAGTCATTAAGATATCTTTGAGCTTGGTCCCAGATTAGGTGAATTAATAGAAGTCTCTCCCGTGCCCCAGTGTAGATCCGTGTCTGGTCTCACGTCACCAGCTTGTGTGTCAGTGTTTCACTGTCGCTGTGATTGCCACGAACTCCCTGTCGCGCTCCTGAGCCAGAGGCTTGTGCCCCATAGGTTACTCTTCTACCATGTGAGCAGCGTGTATGTCGCAGGAGAGTGAGGTCTGCTCTCCTGTTCCCACCCCCACCTGCTGGCTGGTACCAGGGGCGTCACTGAAGATCTACGCCTTTGTTTCCTGAGCTGGACAGTGGGAAAAATTTCTGTGTGATGAGGGTTAGATGAGGGGTGTAAGTGCATAGCAAGGAAAATACTAGTCTTATTTATGTGTGTATATATATATTTTTAACATTTATTTTTATTTGAAAGAGTTACAGAGAGAAGAAAGTCAGAGAGAGAGAGATAGAGAGAGAGAGGTCTTCCATCCCATGGTTCACTCCCCAGATGGCCGCAATGGCTGGAGCTGTGCTGATCCGAAGCCAGGAGCTTCTTCCGGGTCTCTCCACGTGGGTGCAGGGGCCCAAGGACTTGGGCCATCTTCTACTGCTTTCCCAGGCCACAGCAGAGAGCTGGATTGGAAGTGGAGCAGCCAGGACTCAAACTGGGCCCATATGGGATGCCTGCATCACAGGCAGAGGATTAACCTAGTGTGCCACGGCGCTGGCCCCAAAGTGTACCTATTTAAAGCGAACAGTTTAGGAGTTTGTGGTACCTTCACGTGGTGGTGTGGTGATGCAGCCATCACCACTAATCTAACTGGAATCTTTTCATCATTCCAGAAAGGAAACCCATTAGTGGGCTCATTTCACTTCCCTACTTAAGCGCCTGGGGACCAGTCATCCTCTCTGTGTTTCTATGGATTTATGAGTAATTATTATTCATGGTAACAGTAGTAACGGTGGCCACTTTGAAGTGGTCCGCTCACTTTGAAGTGAAGTCTTTGGGGTTTTAGATTGACTGCCAGCAGGCTGCTGTCTTGGAGAGTGGTTATATAATCGTCACAGCGGGAAAATGTCACCTTGACTCTGGACGGGAGTTCAGACGGGAAGGGATTAGCAAAGCAAACAACGGGAACCTTGTTCCTCGGCCGGCCCAGCTGAGCTGGCAGCCTGGTCACCACGGGCCCTTCCAGCAGTTGCTTCTGGTGACGTCAGTGTTCCGTGAGAGTGGCTGTCCTCCGTGTCTGCGCTCGGGGTCGGCTCTGCTGCTTAAATCATGCAGAACACCCGAAGCTACAGGGGACGCTGGACAGAGTGGTGTTTGAATCGTTCTTGGGGGGCTGCTGTTTTCGGTGGTGGGGTAGGGGAGGCAGAGGGTTGGCAGTGAGGCCTCGGGCAGACCTGGACCCCAGCGAGACATTTTCTGTTTAACCTTGGGCAGATTACTCGACCTCTTGGTTTTCCTTGTTCTGGGGGGTCAAGAACTTGACATCCTCCTGGCATGCATGGGGGGCCTTAGTCCTGCAGTGAGGGGATGTAGTAGAAGTGGCCCCACAGTCGGATGAGTTTAGGTTTCGATTGCAAACTCCCCTTCCAAGTTGTGTGACCTTGCCAGGTAGATTGAAGTAGAACTTCTGGTTTCCTAGTCCATGATGGGTCAGGGCTGCTGAGTGTGCTGTGTGGAGAACGGGTCGGTAGGGTGCCCTCCTTGGGTGTCCAGGCTGCTCTTGTCATGGATCTACACTGGGGGACGTGAGAGCTCCCGTCCTGCGTGGTGATTGACAGCCGCTGTCGTGCGGCTGACCCCTCCTCACTGCTGTCTCTGTTCTTAGCTCTTGAGCCCAGCGGGCCTCTCGGCAAGATGTCCCTGCCCATCGGGATGTGCCGCCGGGCATTCAGCTATGACGATGCCCTCGAGGACCCTGCACCCATGACTCCTCCCCCATCGGACATGGGCAGCATCCCCTGGAAGCCAGTGGTTCCAGAGCGCAAGTACCAGCAGCTCGCCCAGGTACCTGACCCTGCCAATGGCTTCAGGCACGCCCACCGCCCCTCCTCCCCTGTGCCCGGAGCCCCACAGCCCTGGGCAGCAGCCGCTCCCTCTGGGTGTCTTGTGCCTCAGCCATCGCTGGCGTCCCAGCTGCTTGGAAAGTTGCCCCCCCCCATTCTTCCCTCCCCCCCATCCTGCGCTCTCAGCCCCCGGCCCTGCTCCCGCTGCGTTGGCCTGCAGGTCTGAGCTCAGACGTGTCTCCTGCAGAGGGAGATTTGCCTGACTTGCCGTCCTGATGAAACTGCTGTCGCCTTCCTGGTTGAGTTCTGAGCCACGCACCTTGTCAGGATTGTGGCCTTGCCTGTGCCCCTCTGACAGCCTCGAGGGCCGGGACTGTGTCTGTGTTGTGCTCCGGCCCGGTGTTTGTGTTGTGGCTCAGGGAAGAGTGGGCTCCTTCTCCATCCCCTGCCCAGAGGCCACTCCCTGTCGCCGTCCCCTGCAGGTGCTGTCCGACGCACACCCTGCGCGCAGCCCCGTTGTGCAGGCAGCTGGGACGGTCATCCCAGCCTTCCCTCCTCCACGCTTACGAGAAAGGTTATATTGCTGCTCCCTCTCGGGCAGAGTTGCTTCTCCTGCACCTGCAGTTTCCCCAGCTCCGAACTGCGTTAGCTCGGGCCTCAGAGGAAGTGGAAACTATGAGGGTCTGCTTTAACAGACTGGGGTGTGAACCCCAAAAGGTGGGCGGACTAGCTGTGGCCCTGGGCACACAGCGTTACCCCGAGCCACGGTGTTTCCATCTCAGCCGTGGGAATGCTCCTGGACAGTGGGGGCGGGGTGGGAACGCCGTTTGACGTCGGAGGGGTGTTCGTGGAGAGTCAGAAACCGAAGACCGCAGGCTGGTCCAAGCAGGTATCCTGTAGCTGCTGTAATGACTTCTGGCCCCCAGCCCAACTTCACTGAGGACAGCCATGTCCTGTGTACAACTCTGTTTTTTGAAAGATTTATTTATTTAGTTGAAAGGCAGAGTTACAGAGGAAGCAGGAGAGAGAGAGGTCCTCCATCCGCTGGGGTTCACTCCCCAAATGGCTGCAAAGGCCGGAGCTGAGCCAATCCAAAGCCAGGAGCCAGGAGCTTCTTCCAGGTCTCCCATGCACATGCAGGGGCCCGAGCACTTGGGGCATCTTCTACTGCTTTCCCAAGCCATAGCAGAGAGTTGCATCGGAAGTGAAGCAGCCGGGACTTGAACTGGCACCCATATGGGATGCTGGCGCTGCAGGTGTCGGCTTTACACACAACGCCACAGCACCAGCCCCACGCTGATTCTTTCTAATGAGGTTTTGTCCCCCTCATTTTTTCTGACATGGAGCTCCTTTCTAAGCAGATGTCGCTGACAGCTCTGGGGGTGGAGTTTCCTATATCAATTTTCTTTCTTTCTTTCTTTCTTTTTTTTTTTTTTTTTACAGGCAGAGTGGACAGTGAGAGAGAGAGACCGAGAGAAAGGTCTTCCTTTGCCATTGGTTCACCCTCCAATGGCCGCTGTGGCTGGCGCACCGCGCTGATCCGAAGGCAGGAGCCAGGTGCTTATCCTGGTCTCCTGTGGGGTGCAGGGCCCAAGCACTTGGGCCATCCTCCACTGCACTCCCTGGCCACAGCAGAGAGCTGGCCTGGAAGAGGGACAACAGGGACAGAATCCGGCGCCCCGACTGGGACTAGAACCCGGTGTGCTGGCGCCACTAGGTGGAGGATTAGCCTAGTGAGCCGCGGCGCCAGCGTTCAATTTTCTATTGAAACCTGACCCAGTCAGTTGTCAGGAGGAAGCATTGCGTGTACAGTTAGTGGAAGTAAAGCCCTGGGCCTGCGATGGCAAAGCAGCCAAGTCAGGGGACCAGGAAACGCGCAGGGCTTCCCACGATGGTGCTCCCGAGGGCAGCGCCCGCTTTGTGTTCGTAAAGGCCGCTGCCCGCCTCCCCAGGCGGAGTGGGCTGACAGTTTCCTGTGTGCCCCTGCGGCGGCCGCCAATGTCGGGAGCAGCTGTGCTCTCAGAGGAGGAGGGCAGGCTCCACAGGGACATCCCTCGCATCCTTTGATGTGTGAGGCCGCCCCAGCCACCTGCCCGGCTGGAGACAGGGGTTCAGGTTGTACCCGCGTGAGGCCACGGCTGCGCAGTGTCGTCGGGGCACAGCGCTGCAGGACTTCTGACCCTTCTTCCTGACCCTTTGTCTTCTCAGTCCCTTTGGGACGGCACAGACCATGGAATAAACCCGGGTTTCTCCCAGCTCTTGCATGTTAAAGACTAGAGGTTAAATCCATTTGTTTGTTGGTTTGGCTTAAAAGGCCATGGCCTAAGCCTTTGGAGCAGCGGTTCTTGCAGTGTGCTGTCAGGGCCAGCAGGCTCAGGTCAGCGGGGCACTTGTTAGAAACACACATTCTTGGGTCTTTCCCAAGCCCTCCAGGTGGTCTTCCGCTCAGGAAGTTCCAGAACCACTTCGCCCGTGCTCTGATGGATGGAGTACAGTGTGGCCGAGGGCCTGGGGCTGGGCTGGGAAGGAAGCAGACCTCAGAGCTTCCGGTTCCCGCTTGCCATCTTGGTGAGCTGCAGCTCCACACGGGACGTGCTAACATGTGGCCCCTTGGGTGAGGCCGTCTTCACTCTGTGGACACGGCCAGTGCTCCCTTCCACCACAGGCGACCAGATTTCAGCAGCTTCTGCCCCAGAGGCCTCCGTTCAGGTGTGGTTCCCCTTCCCTGTTCAAGTGCTCCCCGTCCTCTGTTGAACAGGCGGAGGAAGGAGAGGCCAGCGCGCCGGCCCCTGCCGGGACTCTGTCAGCGTCCACTGAGAGTATGGACAAGGTGCCGGTGGTGAAGGCTAAAGCTACCCGCGTCATCATGAATTCTCTGATCACAAGTAAGCCCTGCCTTCCGTGCAGAGTGGTCCCTGGCTGTGCTCACTGGTGTCGCGGTGGCGGCCAGGTACCCCCTGCCCCGTGTTGGCGTTCCGTTGGGGTGGAAGATGTGTGGAAGACGAGTGTGTCTGGGCTGGGTGCATGCTGCTAGTTTGGTGCTACAGTCTCTCTCTCCTGTATCTGTCTCTGCAGTCGTGGGCAAGTGACTGCACACTGGAGACTGTGGCCCCCTTTATAAAATGCCCCCCACCGTGCTGGCAGGCGGTCAGGGCTGAGAGGCTGGGAGCTGCTGCTGTTACTGTCCCAGGCTCTGCTGCACAGGGCAACACACAGGCTCAGCGCTTGCCCTGTGTTTCTGTCCTTGTTTTTTAACGAAACACCTCCGTGTTGGTCCATCAGGAAGAGGGCCAGGCTTGTGCCTCAGTTGTGGTCCGAGTGCGCCTGCCGTAGGAGAGCTGGCGTGGTTTTTAACCTCGTAATGAGGGAATTGGCCTCCCACCCTCTGGAGGGTGTTCCGCCGCCATGGGAAGGCAGGGCTCTGCTAGTCAGCAGGTGTGTGGGCCTGGGGTCAAGTCCACGGACCTTCCCCAGGGTGGCCTGGTCTTGGAGTCAAAGCCCGTGTTTTTCTTCCCCAGGATAGCATCAGCTTTTTCTGGGGCAATTTCTGAAGAATTCCCCCAAGAACCAAAGTCCAGACCTGGGCTCTGGTTTCCTCGTCTTCACCCACGAGTGCACCACGAGTCAGCAGCTCCTGCTTGTGTTTTGCAGGGACGTGTTCTTAGAGCGTGGGAGCCTTTCTGTACTGAGAACACGGTCACGGCAGTCCCGCTCGCTCTGGCGCCCAGGACACGAGGCTCTCAGGTCCCTGGGGGGCTCGTCCTCTTCCACGCACACGCATGTCTTCCTGTCGCAGAGAGGCAGACGTGCCGCTCTGTTCTCAGCTAATCCTGTCGTGCACCGTGCGTGTTGCCATCACCTTATATTTTAAAAGGCAGCTGCGTGTCACATCCTGGCATGGCGCCCGCAGTTCACTCAGTGTCTGCGGGTGACTGCCTGGTGACCGCTTTTGTCTTCTGTGCGCCTAGTTTGGGGGGCGGTACCTCCTCAGGAAAGGACAGCCTCGGTCCCAAAGGGCCTCCCGTGCCTGGAGCCAGGGTTCCCAGCTGCCAGGGTCCTGGCTGTCGGGGCGTTTCATGCCATTCGCGTAGGGAGTCAGCAAAAATTCCGCGGTCGCTCGTCGCCCGGTCTCCCTGACCGCCTGATGGTGAGGGGAGCCAGTGAGGCCGAGCAGACGTGTGTGCAGCTGGGCCGTTTTGCATGCCAGACACGCAGTCAGCAGATGCGGGCTTGTTCAAGGCAGAGTGGCTGTGGTTTGAATGTGGTCAGTACCGTGGTGCCACGTGGCCGGAATGTGGCCCATTTCTCTTTGGCGAAGGTTTTTGTGTGGGTGGTGAATCTTAGAAAACTTGGTATTTGGAAAAGTGTGACAGCGTCTTTGTGTCAGCTGCCTTCTCCATGTTGCGTTTGTACATCCAGGGAAAATGTCACAGGGCCCACGTGGGTGGGAGCTGAGGAGCGTGCGCCTGGAGCTTGCCGCGAGGGCCATGTCCCAGTAGCCGGCGAGCCACAGCGGCTGTTCTGAGGACCCCACGCTGTGGGTGATCCATGTGGTCTCTGGTGCGTCTCTTCCCCGGCCTGCTAGGGGGGCGGGCATGACCGTCCTCTCCTCTGTTCCCAGAGCAGACCCAGGAAAGCATTCAGCGTTTTGAGCAGCAGGCAGGGCTGAGAGACGCTGGCTACACACCCCACAAGGGCCTCACCACCGAGGAGAACAAGTACCTGCGAGTGGCAGAAGCGCTCCACGTAAGCTGCTTTCTTAGGAACCCTCACGGCACAAACCTGCATCCCTCCCGGCTGGGCACGCCCGCGGGGTGGAAGCTGGCAGCTCTGCTGCTTGGGGGCCGTGGAGCAGGGTGGGAGGAGAACTGGACAGAGGACCCGGCGCTGGGGGAGTCCCACCTGTGCTGCCACATCCTTACCCGGGAAGTCTGCGTCTCCGGCTGTCCGTATCCCCCCCCCCCCGTCTGCTTCTGGCTCTCAGCTCGCAGGTGTGATGTGATTGAGTTCTCACTGCGGATCGCTGGCTGCGCAGGGCCACGGGCTTTGCGGGGACAATCAGACAGTCTCAACGGGGTGGGTGGTGTAGCTGGAAACGAATCTTACTTTATGTTCCATTTAAAAATTTGGACGTGGAACTTGAACGAATTTGCCGTCATTTCTAAAATTTGGGGACTGACTTTGGTGAGGGTTTAATTGCTAGCCAAGGTTTTGGAATGAAGAAAAGTCCCTGAGGAGTTCCTTTGGGCGAGGAGTGCCACCTGCTGGGAGGCGCATGGCCGCTTAGGGGTCACTTGCACCCACTCTACATGCGAGTCCTCCTCGTGCAGAGCCGGCCCCGTACCTTACGCAGGGGAGAGTGAGGCCCCAGGCTGACATTTAGCATCTTAGTACCACAGCCTTTGGTTGGGTTTTTTGCGCTTCCTTCTCTCTCTCTCTCTCTCTCTCTCTCTCTTTTAAAGATTTATTATTTATTTGAAAGTCAGAATTACACACAGAAGAGAAGCAGAGAGAGAGAGAGAAAGAGAGAGGTCTTCCATCCGCTGGTTCACTCCCCAATTGGCCATAATGGCTGGAGCTGCGCCGATCTGAAGCCAGGAGCCAGGAGCTTCTTCCAGGTCTTCCGCTCGGGTGCAGGGGCCCAACCACTTGGGCCATCTTCTACTGTTTTCCCAGACCCTAGCAGAGAGCTGGATTGGAAGTGGGGCAGCCAGGACTCGAACCGGCGCCCACATGGGGTGCCAGCGCTTCAGGCCAGGGTGTTAACCCGCTGCACCACAGTGCCCACCCCCGCGCCGCCTTCTCAAGTAGTCTGAGAGTCTGGCTCCTGAGGGGACTCCTGGGGGCGGGGCAGAGGAAGGGGCACGAAGGTGGCAGACACTGGGACTGTGGGCGAGGGGTGGCTCCACCCTGCCTTGTTCCTGATGGCCCGGCCAGGAGAGCAGGCAGCGCCGTCATATGCCTTGCGTTCCGGGCGAGGGGACCAGTGCAGGCCTGGCGACCCGCGGCTGAGCGTACAGAGAACCGTGGGCTGTTCGCGTTTTGTAGTGACTGTCCCAGGGACTCTGGCAAGTCGGCTTAAAAACCGCGGCCGTGGGGGCTCAAGGCCGGGCTGGCGGCCCGTTTAAGCTCTCAGACAAGACAGAGAGGGGCGCTGTGTCTGACACGCAACTGGAACTGGCCAGTCAGAACTGCAGCCGAGCAGTTTGCCATGTGTGATGGTGGAATTGACCGCACCCTGGCCACAGGCCGGAACCCGGGGACGGCAAAGGCTGGATGGGAGTCGCCTTGGCGTGTAATGCTGTGGCAGCATACACGGATTGCTGTGGAGTGAGAACGTTCGCGAGTGAGCGCTGGTTGGGGCTGCAGCTTGGGCAAAGCAGAGGCCTAGCAGGCAGGGCGGGCAGGGGCGCTAGAGTGCGGACGGTAGTGGAGGGGATTTGTCTCCCGTCCCGGACTGCGGTCCATGGAGTGATCGATGTGTACGGTGCGAAGAGCCGCGGTGGCTCGCGGTCCCAGGGGAGGAGGAGGAGGCGAATGGGCAGGCGGCCGGGGGGACGGAAGTGGCCGGCTGGAGGCGTGGCTCAGAGACAGGGGATGGCGGGGGGCTGGACAGAGCAGAGCCAGGGCGAAAAGAGCTCGAGACCCTGCCTAAAGGCCAGGAGGGCCTCCGGCCTGAGTTCCGGCTCGTCCACTTGCTGGCGGGGTGGCTGTGAGAAAGCACCGCACTGCTCTGGCCGGGTGTTGGGGTGTTGCAGGATAGAGGCGGAATGTCGGGGAGGTGAGCTCTATCTGGTGTGGCAGAACTGAGACTGTTTTTCATGGGATCCCAAATGATTCCCCGTGAATGGTTTCCCCCGTGCTGGAGGTTAGCGCGGGAACCCAGTCGCTCTGTGTGCATGGAGCTGTGTCTGGCCGCTGTGCCATCGCTCTCGTTTCAACAGTGTCCCTCCTCTCACCCGCGCGGACAGAAACTGAAGCTGCAGAGCGGAGAGCTCACGAGAGAAGAGAGGCCTGCGTCAGCCCAGTCCACCCCGAGCAGCAGCCCCCACTCTTCCCCTAAGCAGGGGCCCAGGTGAGCCTTCCGTGCCCCCTGAGCTTCGGGGCGCCCCTGGGTGCTCCCACAGTGCGGTCAGGCCGTTCCTCTCCTGAGCCCCCCCTGCTGGAGGTGTAGGGAGAGGACGTGTTGGGATGGTTTTACTCTCCCTTCCAGAGGCTGGTTCACTTCGGGCTCCTCCGCAGCCTTACCTGGCCCAAGTCCCAGCGCCCTGGACCCTGGCGGTGGGGATAAGGACAGAAGCTCTGCCGAGAAGTGGAGCCTCTTTGGGCCTAGACCCCTCCAGAAGTCTGACTCCGGTAAGGCAGCTCCTTCGGAACGAGCACCCGAACAGCCCGGCGCGGCAGCATCTTAGGCGCCATGCTGAGGCCGGGGGGCGCCTGGCGCTCTGCGGTCATTGCTCTCTGCTTTCCTCGTGTAGGAGGTTTCGCCGTCCAGGCCTACAGAGGAGCCCAGAAGCCCTCGCCGATGGAACTGATGCGTGCCCAGGCCACCCGGATGGCTGAGGACCCAGCGACCTTCAAGCCGCCCAAGATGGACATCCCGGTGATGGAGGGGAAGAAGCCACCGGCACGGAGCCATCACCTCAAACCCCGGGACTTGAACGTGCTCACACCCTCTGGCTTCTAGAGCTTTCTGTCCCAGGGTCTGCAGATCAAGGGCCTCTAGCACCCAGCCCCCTTTACCTCAGCTCTGACATAGGAAAGGCGTATTTTACAAAACCCATTGAGAGAGCTGGAGACAGAATCGGTTTTTGAGAAACGTTAGTACGAAGTCTGTTCTCGCTGTGTGGAAGAGACTATCCTGTACTGCTTTAGATGGGCCCATCAGGAGTGAGCGACGTGTGAGGGGCCCCGCTAACCTGTCTCTGTGTCATTTGTCCTTGTCCTTGTGCCATTCAGACCCCAGGCTTCTGGGCTCTCGGACTGCTGTCAGCTGGGCCTGGCAGATCCTGGCCTGGCAGTGCTCACTGTGCTGCAGCCTAGCCAGCACGGGGAGCCGCGTACAGTTGAAAGCCAGACTTGGCGGGCGGCCCTCTGTGAGGTCTTTGTGGTTGGAGTCTCCTTGCTTGCTGGTAGAGCTGACGGAGCCCTGTGCCCTGCTGCCCGTCTGTCGTGCCCAGCGAGCTGGTGCAGTCGGAGGCGTGCTGCTGCTTTCTACGTCCAACCAATGGTAGGCCTGCAGCTCTCGCCTTCACAGTGAGATGAATTTAACCACCAAAGGGAGAGAGTCCGGTGTGCCAGCTGGGTGCAGGGCAGTGGATGTCGGGCTTCAGTAGGGAAGACAAGTTCAGTGAGACCCTCAACTTGAGTCCACGCGAAAGGAGTGTCGCCTTATCTTAATTTCCTTACCCTGGTCAGGGCCCGAAACTTGTGGGTACTGGTGCAGGTGTGTGTTGAAGAACTCCAGTTTTTCCTATACAAAAGCATTTTCACCAACACGAGCCTCATATGTTTGGGCAACGCATATCATGGAGGAAAGGAATTCGTGGGGCACATGCTCGGTCACTGTTGCACCCGCTCTCAGATCCCCACTCTACCTTGTCTGGGCAGCACCCTGTTCCTGGAAGGAGCTGCCCTTCCTGGGAGAGGCCTGGAGTCCGCAGTCACCAGGACAGTTAACTTATTTGTTTCTTCTGTTAAGAGCTCTTGTTTTTGACAATAAATCCTTCCTACTTTCTCAGACGTGGGTATTCGCCTTTTTGTCCTGTTCAGCATAGTTACCTCCTTCTGCATATCCCCACCCCCCCCCCCCGCCTCCCCCCGCCCATGGAGCCTGAACATAGGCAACTTGGTATTTTGAAAAACTGTTGTCTTTTTATTGTGTCCTTTTAACATCAGGTGGTTTGTTTCACACTCGAGCCTTTTATTCCCCCCACCCCGTTTCATTACATTAGATCTTAACAGACTGGCCACAGTTCAGCAGGTCTAATACAGTGTCCATTCCACTGGGGAGAAACAACAGCTTTTTTTCTAGAAATAGGCGGCAGGACCTTGAATGACACAACATTGGTGTATCAAGTTTGTTCGGCAAAGGGGCTCTTTTCTCACATCTTGAGTGGAAATGTTAAACAGACAGTGCATATAGTATTACCTGTTTCCAAAAAAAAGTATAGATAAATAATTTATTAAAAATATATACACCTTGTATATTGAAGCCATATCTGAGAATCGGCTGGGACAGGATTATATATATATATAAAAAGAGAGATATACCAAAGAGTGGAAAGTTCTTACAACCTACAGGGACGTGAGCTGCATTTGGTCTGGTGAGATTTCTGACCACTTTCCGTACCGCTGGAGCTTCTGAGGAGCTGGCTGGAGTCCAGGAGGCGCTTGGCGGTCAGTGCTTGGCAGGCCCTGTGGGGTTGCCCCGGTTCTTGTGAGGGGGCTCCGCGTCGGGGTTCAGGTCCGCAGCGTAGAAGAGCAGGAGCTTCAGCAGGTGAACTTTGTCCTGGAGCTGGGGGACAAGAGGCTCCCCCAGCATCTGGACCAGGCGGCTGCGGAAGGCCTCGATCTGCTTCTCCACGTCCACCACCGTGATGTCGTCACCTTGCTGGGGCTTTGGCTTAATCCTCTTGATGATCAAGTCCTTCCGGTCGATCACCGAACTGCGCAGGTGCTCTGCAAGAGGGAAGCGTCAGTGGAACAGTGAACTGCTTCTTACCGCTTTATGATGCAAGAAGTCCAGTATCAGCGGGCAAGAGCTCAGTGCTAAGACTTGTTGACTGGGCCTGCTATTGGGTTCCATATGTGCGTGCTGGTTGGAGTCCTGGCTGATGCCCTTCCAATCCGGCCCCCGCTAATGCACCTGGGAAAGTGGCGGAGGATGGCCCTAGTACTTGGGCCCCTGCCACCCATGTGGGAGACCTGGATGGAGTTCTTGGCTCCTGGCTTTGGCCTGGCCCGGCCTTGACTGTGGCAGCCTCACTGGTAGTGAGCCAGCAGATGGAAGATATCTCTCTCTCTCGCTCTCTCTTCCTCCTGCTCCCTCCCTGTCACTCTGCCTTTCAAATAAAAAATGCTTTGCTGAATTGTTGACTGGCCACTGGGATACAGGTCGCAGTCACTTGAGTTCCTGTGCTAACAGTTTCTTGCTCCTGTTTCTCAGAAAAAAAAAACTGGGTCCAGTTTTAGTTTTCTTTCTTTGTTGACTTAAACAATGGGCCTGTATTAAGTAAAGTATATTTCAAATGAACACAACCACTTAGACAAAAACTCAGCTGACTTTTGACTGTCTTTTGGGAGCTTTCCGGGGTGAGAACAGGGAAGAAGTCTGACCTGCACTAAGCCGGTGGTGGTGGACTGGTTTATCGCAGTGCTTCTGAACCTATTTTCTGTTATTGTAGGATAGACCAAGTAAACATGCATTCGTGTGTCACGCTGGGGACAAAGGTTCTTTCTGTGGGCGGAGACTGCTGAGATATGGAATGGGAAGAGAGGAAGAATCGGGGTTGAAACTGAAGTGTCAGTATGAATTTGTGTTTTTTAAAAAAATGCGTAGTTGCCTAGTTCTCTCAGCAGAAAGGGGCTGCAAGCCGAGGCGACCAAGTGGCAGTCGGCACACAGCGCCCAGATTGTGCCTTCTGCTTACGATTCTCCACTCCCCACTGACAGCAGCATTTTTTGGGAGAAAAGGTGATTCTACAATTGAACCTGGTTTCCAAAGCACATGAATGCTTCGAGATGGAGCCCTGCCGAGAGGACATGCGGGCCAGCCTGAAGGGGCGCCTGTCAGCCACATTTGGACAACGTCATCAGAAAAGATGACAAAATGGATTATTTTAACTGACTTTAAAGAAGTTTTATATATTTGAAAGGCAGAGAGAGGGAGAGAGGGAGAGAGATTTTCCATCTGCTGGTTCACTTCCCGGAAACCTGCCACAGCTGGGGCTGAGCCAGGCTGCAGCGAGGAGCCTGGAGCTCCATCTGAGTCTCCCAAGTGGTTGGCAAGAACCCAAATGTCTGGGCCATCCTCTGCTGTCTTCCCAGGCACATTAGCAGGGAGCTGCACCAGAAGCGGAGTAGCTTGGCCTTGAACTGGCGCTCCCATACAGGATACAGATGTCCCAGATGGGGACCTAACCCACTGTACCACAATGCCCACCCCAACACATTGAATTTTTTAAAAGGTCTGTGTGTGGGCCAGCATTGTGGGTTAAGCTGCCACTTGCAATTTCTGCATCCCATATCAGAGTGTCTGAGTCCCAGCTGCTCCCTGCTGAAGCGCTTGGGCCCCTGCACCCACTTGGGAGACCTGGACTGAATTCTGTTTTCTAGGCTCCTGGCTTCAGCCTGGCCCGGCCCTGGATGTTGCAGCTATGTGGGGAGTGAACCGGTGGAACAAAGATCTCTCTCCCTGCACTCATCCTCTCTGCCTTTCAAATAAATAAACCTTAAATAAATGAGGGCTGAGTACATAGATAAAAGGGGGTGGAAAGGGTAGATTTTTGAGAAGACCAGTTAAGAAATGTAGAAGGAAGGTATAATTAGAGAGCTACATTTCAACCTCCTAAATATCTGATTCAAGTAAGGACAATGGATGGGTACTTAGAACCCTGGAAGTTTGGGCAGGATACCCATAGGCTCAAAGTTGCCCTCTGGATCACTTACATGTCACAAAAGGAAAATGGGAGAAATCTGAGAGTGCTATCTGAACCAAATGACATTTATCACCGATAACGGGCCAGAATAACGTTGCCTTTTTAATTTTTTTTTTATTTTTAAAGATTGTTTATTTGAAAGGCAGAGTTAGAGAGGCAGAGGCAGAGAGACAGACAGAGGTCTTCCATCATTCACTGGTTCACTCCCCAGATGGCCACAACAGCTGGTGATGCGCCGATCTGAAGCCAGGAGCCAGGAGCTTCTTCCAGGTCTCCCATACGGGTTCAGGGACCCAAGGACTTAGGCCATCTTCCACTGCTTTCCCAGACCATAGCAGAGAGCTGGATTGGAAGTGGAGCAGCGGGACTTGAACCGGCGCCCTTATGGGATGCCAGCACTGCAGGTGGCAGCTTTACCTACTATACTGCAGCTCTGGCCCCGAACATTGCTGTGGGGAGCAACTCAGACTAGACTAAGTTACTGGAATTAAGACTTATTCTATGCATCTGCTCTCCCACAATATGGCGCTGGGAGAGGAAGAAACAGCTTCTACGCAGCTGCCTCTTGCCAACTTGAGTGATGACCTCCAGGAGCTGATCCTGCTCCTGATTGGAGGAGAGCAGCGTACTCGGTGTGTGGGTAGCCGAGTTGGGATTGGCGGAAGAGGACTATAAAGGAGGAGAGAGACAACATGCACCAGGAACATCTAAGGGGAACATCTGAAGGAACACCTGTGCAGCCCCCGAGAGAGCCGGCCGGCGGTGTGCCGCTCCCCCGCGGAAGTGGGGAATGTGGCCAGGGGGAACCGCCCTTCCACGGAGGTGGAAGGGACGGTAGCCAACCTGGGAAGAACCAGCAGCAAACCCGGGGAGGGCCGAGCAGACAAAAGAACAACGCAGGGTCCTGTGTCGTTCCTCCACGAAGAGGGGGAGCGACATAATGGTGCCGTGACTCGGATATGAAGCCTAGGCAGGGTTTAGTGTCGTTCCTCCACGAAGAGGGGGAACGACACATTGCCTTTTGATGCTGTGCCATTTTTGACTACTCAGGGTCCTTGCCAATAGTATTTAATGCAAATCTGAGCCTGGGGAAGCAAGTAGACAATACACGTATTGGGAGATTCTACAAAAGCTTGATAGGACTTGTCCAAAATGTCTGTGTTGGGGCTGGCACAGTGGGTGCAGCACTAGCATCCCAGATGGGCATGGGCATGGGTTCGAGTCCTGGCTGCTCCATTTATGATCCAGCTCCTTGCTAATGCACATGGGAAAGCAGCAGAAGATGGCCCAAGAGTTTGGGTCCCTGCACCCATGTGGGAGATCTAGAAGAAGCTTCTGGCTCCTGGCTTTGGTCTGCCCTAGCCCTGGCTATTGGGGCCATCTGAAGAGTGCACCAGTGGATGGAGTGCGCTATCTCTCTCTCTCTTTCTCTGTATTTCTGCTTTTCAAATAAATAAACTTTAAAAAAAGTCTGTGTTATGAAAAACATGGCTACTGAGTACAAAGCTTGATATGTGATTGGATCCTGACTCAAATAATGTATAAGAGATATTACTGGGATGATAGTAGACTATGTACTATAAAGGATATATTTTCTGGGTGTGTTAAGGGATATCCTTATTTTTGGAGATACACATTGATGTATTTAAGCCAGACTGTGATGGTCCAACTTACTCTTAACTGTTCAGAGAAACAAGAAACCTAGCTGGATGAAAGGATAAACCAAATGTGGCAAAATCTTAACAGCCTGGAGATTCCAAGATGGAGGAACAGGGAAAGGCATAGGGGTAAGGAGTAAAACAGTGTAGAAAGCATGTTCTCAGGGGAGAGTCACAGAGAAAACCCCGTGGGAATTCTGCAGAAGGAAGCGGAACGCGGCGCATCGGTGTGGAAGGTGCAGACACACAGCAAGAACGTGCACACAACGCACGGCCCCAGCACTGAGAGCTGGAGAAAATGCCGGCTTTGTAGAGTAAGGTGAGATCAGACTGCTGCAGCCCAGGCCGCGGGTGATACAGCTGGAGGGAGGGCGTGGCGTGAGTCTGGCCTGGAGCCCTGAGGGGGATAGGATACTTGCTGACCCAGTGAAAAAAGGGAGCAGGCGCTGGCGCTGTGGAGTAGCTGGTAAAGCAGCATCCCATCTGGGCTCCAGTTCAAGACCCGGCTGCTCCACTTCCAATCCAGCTCTCTGCTAGGCCTGGGATAGCAGTAGAAGATGGCCCAAGTCCTTGGGCCCCTGCACCCATGTGGGAGACCCAGAGGAAGCTCCTGGCTCCTGGCTTCGGATCAGCCCAGCTCCGCCCAGTGCAGACAATTGGGGGAGTGAACCAGCAGATGGAAGACCTCTCTATGCCTCTCCTTCTCTCTCTGTGTAACCCTGTCTTTCAAATAAATAAATAAATCTTTAAAAAAAAGGGGGGGGGGAGCACATTTCTCTCTCCTGACAATGGTGCCTGACAACAGGCTGAGAGGGCAGGCACCATTTGGGGCAAAAGCAGCAGCTGCAGAAGCTCTTGCGTGTGCCCAGCAACTGGCTGGTACAAGCCGCCATGTTTGTTTGTTTGTTTTTAAAGACTTTATTTATTTGAGAGGTAGAGTTACAGACTGAGGGGAAGAGACAAAGAGACAGATCTTCCTTCCAGGACTAGATCCGGCGCCCACATGGGATGCTGGTGCCGCAGGTGGAGGATTAACCTACTGTGCCACGGCGCTGGCTCCAACAAGCCACCATCTTGTCAGTAGTACTGGGCAGCAGCTCGGGTGCGCACACCTGGCAACTGGCAGGGAGAGGCAACATCGGCCAGCAGCTCTTGTGAATGCATGTGTTCCTGAGACTCTAGCAGAGGGAAAAATCAGCATTTCCCACTGACTTTGAGTCTGGGAGGATTGACAGGGGGTTGGGCACCCACATAGGACTGTGAGGTGCCCCCAGCCTCTCAACATACCCCAGGCTCCAGGGCTCAGACTGCCTAAGTGGAGCACCCACAGGCAGCGGGCTCTGGGAACGTCTCAGCCTCTCTGTGGTCAGGCCAGGCTAGTGGGGCGGAGGGGATCCTCTGCACCCCGTGACTGTGGGAGCCTTGTGTGCTGAGACTGTGGGACTGTGACTGCATGAGAGGGTGCAGGTGTGGCTGGGTCTCTGGGAAAGCACTGTGAGTGGCTCCACACGCTCAGAGCTCCCTGACTGCCTGGGGTGGGTCACTGCAGCGGGATCTGTGCTCACACTGAGGACTGCACAGCTCCTTTGTGTGGTTCATACATCAGTGAAGATGAGTATTGCAGCCACCGTGGGCTAACATGGAAATTTTAGCCAGAACCACTAGGCAAGAAAAAGAAATCAAAGGGATACAAACTGGAAAGGAAGAAGTGAAACTATCCCTATTTATATGTAGGAGAATCATAAGACTCCATGGAGAGACTACTGGGACTCATAACAGAGTTTGGTAAAGTGGCAGAATATAAAATTAACACACAAAAATCTATAGCCTTTGTATAAACAGACAATGCCATGGCGAGAAAGAACTTCTAAGATCTTCACAACAGCTACAGAAAAAATTGAATACCTTGGAGTAAATTTAACCAAGGAAGTCAAAGATCTCTATGATGAGAACTACAAAACATTAAAAAAAGAGATAAGAAGACACACACAAAAAAGGAAAAATCTTCCATGTTCATGGATTGGAAGAATTTATTTCATCAAAATGTCCATACTCAAAAGCAATTTATAGATTCAATGTGATCCCAATCAAAATACCAATGGCATTCTTCTCAGATCTAGAAAAAACAATGCTAAAATTCATATGGAAACACAAGAGATCTGGAATAGCTAAAGCAATCTTATACAACAAAAACAAAGCTGGAAGCATCACAATATTAGATTTCAAGTCATACTATAGGGCAGTTATAATCAAAGCAGCCTGTTACTGGCCAAAAAATAGATATGCAGACCAATGGAACAGAATAGAAACTCTAGAAATCAATCCATGCATCTACAACCAACTTATCTTTGACAAGGTGCTAAAATCAATCCTAGAGAAAGCACAGTCTCTTCAGCAAATGGTGCTGGGGAAATTGGATTTCCACATGCAGAAGTATGAGGCAAGACCCCTACCTTACATGTTATACAAAAATCCACTCAAAATGGATCAAGGACATAAATCTATGACCCATTACCATCAAATTACTAGAGAGCATTGGGGAAACCCTCCAACACATTGGCATAGGCAAAGACTTTTTGGAAAAGACCCCAAGAAGCACAGGCAATCAAAGCCAAAATTGACAAATAGGATTACATCAAGCTGAGACGCTTCTGCCCTGCAAAAGAAACACTCAGCAAAGTGAAGAGGCAACTGACAGAATGGGAGAAATATTTGCAAACTATGAAACTGATAAAGGATTAATATCCAGAATCTATAAAGAGCTCAAGGAAGTCAACAACAAAGCAAACAGTCCAGTGAAGAAATGGGCAAAGGACTTGAACAGGCATTTTTCAAAAGAGGAAATTCAAATAGCCAACAGACAGATAAAAAAAATGCTCAGGATCACTAGCCATCAGGGAAACGCAAATCAAAACCATGATGCAATCAACCAACAATAAATGCTGGCAAGGATGTGGGGAAAAGGGTACCCTAATCCACTGTTGGTGGGAATGTAAATTGGTGCAGCCACTGTGTGGATGACAGTATGGAGATACCTCAGGAATCTGAAAATAGATCCACCATAGGACCCAGCAATCCCACTCCTGGGAATTTACACAAACAAAATGAACTCAGCATATGAAAGAGTTATCTGTACCCCCATATTCATTGCAGCTCAATTCACAGTAGCTAAGATATTTCCAGATGTCTATCAACAGATGACTGGATAAAGATATTATGGTATGTATACACTATGGAATGCTACTCACACAAAAAATGAAATCCTGTCTTTTGCAACAAAATATATGCAACTGGAAACCATTATACTTAATGAAATATTCCAGTCCTAAAAAGACAGATGTCATATGTTTTCCCTGATCTGTGGTAACTAACAGAGTATCTAAAATGTAACATATTGGAGTGAAACTGACATTTTGAGACTGGGTGATTGTTATAGCCCTTGTCTCTATTGTAGAGAAACAGTATTTTTTTCTTCTTCAGACTATTTGTTGAACTCTTTGCTTAGTGTAGGGTTGATCTTATGAGTATAAAGTAAATTGAAAACAGACCTCTGTAAAAATTAGGAGTGGAGAGACGAAGGAGGGTGGGAACTTGGGCGGGAGGGAGGTAGGGTGGGAAGTGTCACTATGTTCTGAAATCTGTATATATGAAATACATTAAATTTGCATACCTTAAATAAAAATATCTTAACAGCTGCTGAATGTAACAGGTATATAGGAGCTCACTGCACGGTTCTTTTTTTTTTTTTTTGACAGGCAGAGTGGACAGTGAGAGAGAGAGAGAGACAGAGAGAAAGGTCTTCCTTTTGCCGTTGGTTCACTCTCCAATGGCCGCGGCGGCCGGCGCAATGCGGCCGGTGCACTGCGCTGATCTGATGGCAGGAGCCAGGTGCTTCTCCTGGTCTCCCATGGGGTGCAGGGCCCAAGCACTTGGGCCATCCTCCACTGCACTCCCTGGCCACAGCAGAGAGCTGGCCTGGAAGAGGGGCAACCGGGACAGAATCCGGCGCCCCGACCGGGACTAGAACCCGGTGTGCCGGCGCCGCAAGGCGGAGGATTAGCCTAGTGAGCTGCGGCACCGGCCAACGGTTCTTTCAAGTTTTCTGTAGGTCCCCAAGTTAAAATACAAGGGAGAAACAAAAGCTCCAAAGGGACCACATCCCAAATCCACAGGCCAGCCATGGCTGGATTCTAGAAGTGGGTAGAACTTCGGTAGAGTGGCCTGAGGGCCCACAGGAGGCAAAAATACTCAGAGTTCTGAGGACGTCATGAGTTCCAGATGTAGAAAGTCCACTTCTGCATCATTTTCTCAGACTTCTCATTTATAAAATTGGGATAATGGTAACTTTCACTAATAGGGTTATAAAAGGCTTGAACTATAGCACTTCCAGACATTTAGGAAACATAGAATGTGCTTGTTTTGAGGAGTGTGTTAGGTTACATTCCCAAATAATATGCTCAGCATGTTTTTCCTCAACCTTCAGATCAAAGTACTAAGCAGTCCCAGACTTAATTAACAGGTGGGCCTTGTTGTCATTTGAAAACCAAGTGCAACAAAAGCATTACAATGTGTCTGGAGAGTCTGGAAGCACAAGAAACAAAGTTGCCTTGAGATGTAATTGCAGGGCCCTTCAAACACTAAATGAAGAAAAATGTAGGCTGAGCATCTGCAGCAAGGCAAGGCTCAGCCGACACAGTGCAATCAGGCTGGGGAGTGGCCTTTGTAGGCATATTCTCGGTGCAGGAGTCTGGCAGAAAGCAAATACATAATAGAAAATATATTTTGTGGTGAGTGCAGTTAATGAAATAGTTGGATGCTGTGATAAACAGCAATGTCAGGGGCAATGTGGGAAGCAGCCCTCTCTGGCCAGGGAGGCCTCTCCCCTGACTGCTGAAGTATGAGGAGGCAGCCATGCAAGCACACAGGGAAAATCTGGTCTGGGTAGCGAGACCAGCAAGTGCAAATGCCCCAGGGCAGAAGAAGCTTGTTTGAGGACTAGAGATCCAGGGAGGGGAGTGGGAGGGAGAGCAGTTCCAGGGGAGACTGGAGGGTAGGCTGAGCCACACAGGCGTTTAGACTTTGAGGGTCTTCAGTAGGGAAATGTGATCTGTGTCTTCAGCTCCCAGGGGAGAATGATCTTGGGACAAAAGTCTTTTAGTGAAATTTGTGGTTTTTTTTTTTTTTTTTAAGTGAGGCATGTGATCCTCAAAACATAAAATAATAGAGATTTTGATTTTGAACAAAATGGAATGAAAAGTTGATCAAAAAGGGTGAAATTTTATTAAAACAATGCAGGGAATTTAAAGATGAGAAGGTTAGCAGTGCCCTAACACTGCCCACGGGGGAGGAAGTCTTGGCGAGTGGACCGGAGCCACTCAGGTCCCTGCTTCAGCAGGGAGGAGAGCCTTAGGCCAGAGGATGCTGAGCACGGCCCCAGGCCATTTTTATAGAAACAGTGCCTGAAAGCTGAAAGTACAGTCTTTTTTTTTTTTTTTTTTTTTTTTTTTTTTGACAGGTAGAATTATAGACAGTGAGAGAGAGAAAGACAGAGAGGAAGGTCTTCCTTCTGTTGGTTCACTCCCCAAATGGCTGCTATGGCTGGAGCTGCACCCATCCGAAGCCAGGAGCCAGGTGCTCCTCCTGGTCTCCCACGCGGGTGCAGGGGCCCAAGGACTTGGGCCATCCTCCACTGCCCTCCCAGGCCACAGCAGAGAGCTGGACTGGAAGAGGAGCAACTGGGACTAGAACCTGGTGCCCATATGGGATGCCAGTGCTGCAGGCGGAGGATTAACCAAGTGAGCCACGGCGCCAGCCCCGAAAGTACAGTCTTGAGGCCATTTATGTAAAGGGCTTAGCTAACACCTGGCTCAAGGTATTCTGGCTGACAGTATTTCTGTTACTCCCTGTTACTGCTTCTTCACCGTCATCACCACCATCATCATCACCGTGCTGTCACCATAGGAACCGCCAACCTAACACATAACCTGAGCACTCTATCTTCCCTGTCCCTGACTCATCCTTCAGGCTTGTTCCTGATTTTCTAAGAGCTTCTCTCCACTTCTGGGCCCCTCTGGTCCTCTGCCCAGCGACTTGCCACTACTTGTTAGCAGCAGCAGAGTGACTTCAATTTGCAGATCTGATTATGAAACCACTTTCTCGGCTCCCCCATCAAACTGTTTGCATGGAGCTGAATTTCCTTCACGCGGCCCCCGCAGCCCTGCCCGCACACAGCAGGCACGCAGGGCTGTTGTCTGGTGAGCGGACCCTGCCCTGCTCTGCCTCCCCCGCCTCATGGACAGGGCTCCATGCAGCAAGGCGGTGCTGAGGCCTGTGGGCAGCCCCGCCCAAGCTGGCCAGCCAATGGTATTCAGGGAAAACATGCATTTTGTTCATTTCAAAATTACATCGACAGTCCTAGAATTCACAGTTTCAAAAATACGGGATTCGGACTCCACACAAGCTTCGGGGAAACTCCATGACAGATATTTGTAATGTTTCTGAGGTTCAAACTTGAGTCCCAGGCCCCTGTGATTGGGGAGTAGGAGACGGACTCTCAGCCAGAGAATGTGAGCTCCACTGCCAGCCTTGCACCTGTGTCTATCTGGGCGGCTCTGCCCTCCGGAGAAACGTGTGCAAAGTGGAGCTTCCGGGCACCCTTCTCCCCTGGAGTCTGCACAGAAGCGACTGAACTATGCACAGACAGCGTGGAAAGTCGCTTCTAGTGAGGCTTCAATACAATGCCACATTTTTAAAAAGATTTATTTATTTATTTGAAAGTCAGAGTTACACACAGAGAGAAGGAGAGGCAGAGAGAGAGAGAGAGAGAGAGAGAGAGAGAGAGAGAGAGAGTCTTCCATCCAGCTCCATTGGACCGGAGCTGCCCCGATCCAAAGCCAGGAGCCAGGAGCTTCCTCCAGGTCTCCCATGTGGGTGCAGGGGCCCAAGCACTTGGTCCTTCCTCCACTGCCCTCCTGGGCCATAGCAGAGAGCTGGATCGGAAGCCTGGCCTTAAATCGGTGCCCATATGGGATGCCGCTCTACAGACGGTGGCTTAACTGGCTATGCCACAGTGCTGGCCGCAATGCCACATTTTTAATATTAAATTTAGTTTTAACTCCTGAAGGTTAATGGGCTCGCTCTGCTTTAAGATTACAGGAGAGAATCCCAGAGGAAGAATGAAAGCAAGTAGAAACTGCCATCCAATGCATTCCCCAGGGTTCCTGTTAAAGGGTGTGTGTGTGTGTGTGTGTGTGAGAAAGAGAGAGAGAGAGAGAGAGAGAGAGAGAGAGAGAGAGAGAGAGAGAGAGAATTTAGGATGGGAAATGCCCTGGAAGCTCACCTTCTAATCTCATCCTGTGATTTCACAGACAATTGATTCTTCCCAGTGTGTTTTTATTATGCACTGACTCTGGCAGCAGACCTAAGTCAGAATGCTGGCTGTGCATTTAACTTATCTTTCAGCCTTTGTTTCCCCACCTGTAAAATGGGTAGATGATACTAACGAGGTCACCAGTGTACGTCTGTGAGCCAGATGACGGGACTCACCTAGCCTTCTTTCCTTTCCCCCTTCATACTAAGAGGTTCACCTGAACTAAGGGCAAATTTGGGCTCTTAATGCTTCATCAGATTTGACTGAGTTCATCCTAAAGGTTTCTCCATTGTGAAGTCACTGTAACCCACCTCGGCCTTTACACGGATCGTAGCCTACTCGTAACCAGTAGCGGTGTCTCAGCCAGCACATGCAGCCAACCACCATACCAGGCTCATCGGAGGCAAAAGAGCTATCCAGACGCCTTTGTCCCCCACTTCCCTTTTCTGTCTGTAACTGTTATCCAGCCACCTGTCGGCCCCCAGGGTCACTCTGAACCTGTTTTGGTTCTGGGGGCTCCTGATTCAGCAGTGATCATTCGTTCCTTGTCCAATCCAAGTGTTGAATTAAAAATGTCGAAAGCTTTCTTTTTGACACTCCCCCCGCCCTCCGTGCTGAGTTAAGCTGAGCTGAAGATGCCGTTCACAGGGTCCCAGGCCCCTGCAAGGAACGCTGATGCGGGCTGCTGGCCACTGCGGGGCGCTGTTCTGCTGCCTTCTTTGTAGAACAATGTTTCCAAACTCCTGGTTCTGAATACTTTTTCTCTTTAATTCTTCGTCTCCAGCAGGACTGGAGAAGGTGTTATGGATATAACATTGAAACACACCAACTTATTCTTGGTCAGTATACATTGGTCTGAGTTCCTCTCCTCCCTATCAAAAAAAATGTTCTCTAGTAAAAGTAGATCTCAGAGCTACTTTTGGGGTGTAGCGGGTAAAGCCACTGCCTCTGATGCCGGCATCCTATTGGGCACTGGTTCATGTCCTGGCTGCTCCACTTCTGACCCAGCTCCCTGCTAATGCACCTGGGAGGGCAGTGGAGAATAGCCCAAGGGCTTGAACCCTTACCACCCATGTGGGAGGACCTGGATGAAGCTCTTGGCTTTGGCCTGGACCAACTCTGGCCACTGCGGCCATATAGGGGGTGAACCAGCAGATGGAAGATCTGTCTCTGTAACTCTGCTTTTGTAACTCTGCTTTTGAAATAATTAAATAAATAAATAAATCTTAAAAAAAAAAAAGTGGTTCTCATGTCCATCTTAACTCACTGTCGCTCATGATAGGCATACTCCCCGGGAATCAAAACAGAAATGAATGAGTGTTAGCAGTGAGCCTTAATATTAAACCGTCTGTTAAGTCTCAAAAACAAAAAAAGTTACATAACCTCAAGGAGGCAAAGTACACATGGGCTCTCCTTTGGGACTTTGTTCTCTGAAGAACAAGCGCTTTCTCTGAAGGTGCTGGCAGAGGCGCAGAGTCCACAGCCACCTGCTGTGCTCTTGCTCCTGGAATGATTAACCTGGCAAGTCAAGGATCATCATCCCCGCTCGATAGAAGGGCAGGCCCAGGCCTGGAGACATGGAGTTGCCTGCCCAGTGCAGTAACGGCACGGTTGGGATTCAGACCCACACCTTCCACCTTCCATTCGGTGCTTTCTCTCTGCGAATGTCTCCACAACAGCTTTCTCAGTTTCAGGACAGACAGGGAGTAAAGGTTCGCTCACCTTTCCAATTGCCAGTACTGAGTTAAAGTCTGCCGTAACATGATCACCGGCAGATGATGATGCACCAAGCTGCAGGCATGGCTCCCTCTACCCTTCCTAAGGCTAAGGACACCATCACAATCTGGTGTGACTGTGAACAACAGGGATCTAATACTAACACAGTACCATCAATGCCTCCAGTGGAGTCCCCCGGGAGACAGGTGTGCTAACACAGTACCATCAACTCCTCCAGTGGAGTCCCCGGGAGACAGGTGTACTAACACAGTGCCATCAACTCCTCCAGTGGAGTCCCTAGGAGACAGGTGTACTAACACAGTACCATCAACTCCTCCAGTGGAGTCCCCTAGGAGACAGGTGTACTAACACAGTACCATCAACTCCTCCAGTGCAGTCCCCCGGGATACAGGTGTGTGGTGCAGAGCTAAGGCTACTTGGGCGGCCTACGTTCCTCATGGAAGGGCCCGGGAGTGGTTTGAGTCTCAGCTGCTCTGGAGACTCTGGCTTCCTGCTCATGTGTGCGCTGGGGCGCAGTGGGTGACAGCCTGAGTGGTCCCTCTCATCCCCGTGGAGACCTGGACTAAATTCCTGCCTCTCAGCTGTCAGGGATCTGGGGAGCGAATCAGCAGATAGATGATCTCCCTCTCTCTAAGCCTCTCAATTTTTCTTTAAACCAATTGTCCTGATCAGGTATTTTATAACTTTCTTTTTCCCAGTGCAGGACCCAGTCTAGGATCACACATTGCCGTTAGTATTCCCCTGCGTTCGTTTCTTTTACCTCTGGAACTGATTTCAGCCTCTCTTTGTTTCTGAGGCACTGATGCTTTTGAAAAGCAGGGGTCGGTTATTTTGTATTTTGCCTGAGGCTTCCCGGCAGCTGGGTTTCATCAGGAATTTTTGGCCTGCACACTTCATTCATCACTGTGTGTCCTTTTCAGTCTATGCATCTAGGAGGGCTGTCACGCTTCTCTCCTCTCAAATGACCATGTTTCCTTTGGTAATTAATACGCCACCAGTTCTTCAGTTTCCCTCAGGGTCTCCCTAATTCTTAGCTAATCAAGTCATCCTCCTAGGAAGAAGCCACTCCATCATAATCGTGGTCCACACTAGCCTCCCGAGTAGCACCGAGTAGTTAGCGAGTAGCTAACTTGCCCAGATCCTCCTTGGTCACTGGCTTTGCCTGGGATTTGAACATCCCTGAAGAAACACTTCATAGATTCTTGGGGATGAGGGTACTTGAGAGAGTTCATGGAAATGTGTATTACAAAAATAACTATGTGGGGCCAGCGCTGTGGCTTGGGGGTAAAGCAGTGTCGGCATCCCATCTGGGCTCCAGTTCGAGGCCCAGCTGCTCCACTTCCAATCCAGCTCTCTGCTATGGCCTGGGAAAGCAATAGAAGATGGCCCAAGTCCTTGGGCCCCTGCACTCGTGTGGGAGACCCAGAAGAAGCTCCTGGCTTCGGATCGGTGCAGCTCCGGTCTTTGTGGCCAACTGGAGAGTGAACCAGTAGATGAAGGACCTCTCTCTCTCTCTCTCTCTCTCTCTCTCTGCCTCTCCTTCTCTCTCTGTGTAACTCTCTCAAATAAATAAATAAATATTTAAAAAAAGAAAAGTAACTATGCATGATTGCCAAGATTTTTTTGGATCAAAATAAACTTATCTTTTAGTTCTATTTTCTACAAAGTTTAAAAAGTACCCTTGAACTTTACATTTTTTGTTTGCAGCTGTGCATGTTCACTTTGACAACGATTTGCTCTATGTGTGTGCTGTGTTGACAGATGTTTACAACATCAAGAGTTAGCAATCAGTCCAACAAACTGTTGCAATGCCAGGCCAGGGTGAGACGACAGAGGGGTCAGGTCATTACTGAATACTTCTCGTGTTATGAAGACTTCGGTTTCTCTACACAACCTGTAACTATGAGGACCACTGTCTTATCAGCCATCACAAAAAGATGGTTCTAGCTATATAACTCCTTGTTCCTTACAGTTACAACCAAGGAACAATGCTTTCTGTTAAGGCAACAAATTAAGTCCCCTGCATAATGTTCAATAAAGTATTGCTGAGGCCCCTGTTTGTGGACAAATGCTCCTTACCTCTTAAAACATGCTGGTAACTGGACAACAGGAACTGCAGGTGCTCAACCAGCTCATCCCAAGTCTGCCACTGGGTTTTATCAGACTGCAGAGATAACAGAAGCAATTGATAATAAATGCCTTCTCCAGTTACTAACTTTAGTACAGTTTTCAAGTCACTTTTTAAAAAAAGATTTATTCTATTTGAAAGGTGGAGTTACAGAAAGAAAGGGAGACATACAGAAAGAGATCTGACATCTACTGGTTGTCGCTCCCCCTCTTCGTGGAGGAACGACACTAAACCCCGCCTAGGCTTCCCCACTAAGAGGGGGAGTCACGGCACCATTATGTCACTCCCCCTCTTAGTGGAGGAACGACACAGGACCCTGCGCTGTTCTTTTGTCTGCTCGGCCCTCCCCGGGTTTGCTGCTGGTTCTTCCCGGGTTGGCTACCGTCCCTTCCACCTCCGTGGAAGGGCGGTTCCCCCTGGCCACTTTTCCCACTTCCGCGGGGGAGCGGCACACCGCCGGCCGGCTCTCTCGGGGGCTGCACAGGTGTTCCTTCAGATAGATGTTCCTGGTGCATGTTGTCTCTCTCCTCCTTTATAGTCCTCTTCCACCAATCCCAACTCTGCTACCCACACGCCGAGTACGCTGCTCTCCTCCAATCAGGAGCAGGTCCTGCTGTTTATTGGTTGAACTGGAGGCAGCTGTGTAGAAGCTGCTTCTCCCTTCTCAGCGCCATATTGTGGGAGAGCAGATGCATAGAATAAGTCTTAATTCCAGTAACTTAGTCTAGTCCGAGTTGCTCCCAGTTGCTCCCCACACTGGTTCATTCCCCAGATGACCACAATAGCCAGGCCTGGGCCAGGCCAAAGCCAGGAACCCCATCCTGGTCTCCTACATGAGTGCAGGGGCCCAAAGGCTTGGACATCTTCCACGGCTTTCCCAGGCACATTAGCAGGGAGCTGGATTGGAAGCAGAGCAGCTGGGACTTGAACACCCGTGCTCTGACATGGATGTTGGTGCCCTGGCAGCTTAACCCACTGTGCCGAATCGCTGGCCTCTCAAGTCCCTTTTATAATGCTCCAAGAGTTGTGGTTCACACTAAAATCCTGTGGGCTGGGTTAGGGGAAAGGCATCCCTGGCCTGGCGTCCAAGCAGGAAGAAACGCACCTGGCACTTGAGCAGCGATGTGGAGTTGTTGAGAAAATAGAGCGCCTGGGCCAGAGACAAAGGCAGGCGGGTGGGCGTCTCGCAGCTGTGGAGGAAAATGATTTCTAACACTTTGCAGCGCAGCAGGTGGCTCTCCATGGTCGTAAAGAACATCTCCCTGCAAGGAGGAGAGGACCGGGGAGTTAACCATCACAGAACACACACCACATGTCACCCCGAGGGTTCTAACATTTGCCCTAGGAAGGCCAAGAAGGAGTCCAGTGGAGGCCTACATCATGACGCCTGGGAACAGGGCAGAAATGGATTTACTGATGAATTAACAACTGCCAGGACAAGGCCTCTGAGAAGGACAAGTTGAGGACACATGAAGATCATGACCTTACCTTGTGTGCATGAGAAGTAGCTGTGAGAATACGGCAAAGTGCCGCTAATAGGCCAGGCACTGTTTGGCACAACAAGGAATGTTCAGATAAACGAAAGAGGGCACAGCTCTCAAAAAGCTGGCAGCTGCACAGGCAAAGGAAGTTTGCAACGAGAGCTTAGATAGAGTGCAGGGAAAGCGCTGGTGGTGCTGCAGAGACGCGGAAGCCAGCACACTGGCTGCCGGGACTGCCCCGGTCTGCTCAGGGAGGGGGCAGTGGCACTGGGGACTCCAGAGGACAAGGAAGACTCAAGGCGGGAGGCATTTCAACAGAATGGGAAGGCAGGGCCCAAACGAAGTCAGCACACACAGTTGTGCCATCAGGGCATCTTCAGTTGCAGTCTCAGACTTGAGTGCCCCAGGGGGACTCCTGCCCTTGACTCTGAGCCTCGTGCAGGTGGGCTGGGCTGGGCACCTTCAGAAGCTTCTGAGCAGGGGAATGACACAACCACAGCTTTACAGGAATGCGAATGAAACCCATTGTTCTCAAAGCAATGTCAGCTTCCAAGAGAAAGCTATGGGCCTCAGCCACACAGGGTGGGTCTCTGGACCGTCTGAAGGCGTTTGGTTTCTTGGTTGGTCCTCACCAGCCCAGGCCAGGGCTCCTGTCTCCTCCAACATCCCCGTCCTCCCACCATGTGGCAGCATCTGTGAAAACAGCAGAGCTACTGTGCCACTGCCATTTAAAAAAATGACGGATAAAGAAGCAGCTGTTCATTTTTCTTTCTTCCTGACCTTTGCTTTTCCACCAGATACAAATATTATTTGTATGGAACAAAGTTGAAAAGCAGGATGAGTATCTGTAACCTTTGTTTCTTACTATTGAAGTTCTACAAACCTAAAATATTTAGGGGCCGGCGCTGTGGCACAGTGGGTTTGAAGTAAGCAGGCATACAGGTGAAAACTGATTAGGTTTGTGAGCTGGAAGACCACGCCTTCCCCACGCCCCTGTGTGACCTCACGCCCCACCTGATACCTTTGCCACGCCCTGTGTGACCTCATGCCCCTACCGGGCCACACCTGGGTGCCCATCAGCCAATCAGGTTAATTAACCACTCCCCTTTGGAAGTGGGTTAAAAGCCTGTCCGGCTTCTCTTCTGTTTCCTGGCCTCTTGCCAGGGGGGTGGCTGGCTGTAGCCCTGCGCCTCAAGGGCGTGTAGTACTTGAGGCTGCCCACCCTAGGCTTCCTGGCCTAGATGCTCCTCCACGTGGTTGGTTCCTGGTGCTCGGTATGAGCCCAGATTTACCCCTCTCTCTCTTTTGGATAAAGCTCTCTCTCTTCTATGATTTTCCTCACTGAATAAAAGCTTAAAATGTACCATGCTGCTTCGTTTATTAATGCAGGTATTTAGAATTCTCTAAATATTAGGCAAGAACCCTCGTGGGCTTATTAATATTGGGGATTATTAATAAGCATGTGGTGATATCATATGGCACCCCAAATTCAGGTAGCATATGTGGCACCCCAGATGGTGCTTCTGGGGAAATTTAAGGGGCCACATTTTTGGATAGATTTTAGGGGGTCATCCCCGATATCAGCTTAATGCCTTGGCCTGCAGTGCCGGCATCCCATATGGGCGCTGGTTCAAGACCTGGCTGCCCCACTTCTGATCCAGCTCTCTGCTATGGCCTGGGAAAGCAGTAGAAGATGGCCCAAGTCCTTGGGCCCCTGCACCCAAACAGGAGACCTGGAAGAAGCTCCTGGCTCCTAGCTTTGGACCTGCCCTGTAAAAAATATTTAAAAAGTTCTTGGGTAGAAGAGAAATGATATAAGCTGGAATTTGGCTTTTCAAGAAGGTAGGAAGAACATAAAAAATGCTCCCCTCATCTTTTTTACTACAAAAAAACCCCACCCTGTCTCGGTTTTAAATTTTTTTTTATTAAGAGGTACAGCAGTGGGGGTGTGCAGAGTGAGAGTGTACCATCCACTGGTTCACTTCCCAGATGCCTGCAATAGGCAAGGCTGGACCGAGGCTAGAAGCTGGGAATGCAATCCCGGTCTCCCCTGTGGATGGCAGGAGCCTGTCACTTGAGTCATCACTGCTGCTTCCCAAGGGCATCTGTGGGACACTAGAGTCAGGAGCTAGAGCCAGAAACTGAACCCAGGAACTCCAACATGGATGTGGGTGTCTTAACTGCTAGGTGAAATTTTATCTCCTTAGAGTTTACGACATAAGTGGAAGTAAAATGCATGAATGTGAATGGGGTAATTCAGGGCAGATTCTAGTAATTTAAGAAAGTATACTATAATTCAAGAGTAACCAATACAGTTTTTTTTCCCCCAGAAAAATAGTTTGGTAAAATTCCATACCCATTCATAATAAAACTCAGAAAAGCAGGGAGAGAATTTCTTCAACTTGTCAATGAATATGTACAAAGAAGCCTATAGTGAGCATCATATTAATTAAAAAAATTTTTTTTTTGGCTGGCGCCGTGGCTCAATAGGTTCAAAAAATATTTTTTTTTGACAGGCAGAGCGGACAGTGAGAGAGAGAGACAGAGAGAAAGGTCTTTCTTTGCCGTTGGTTCACCCTCCAATGGCTGCCGTGGCCGGCGCGCTTCGGCCGGCACATAGCGCTGATCCGAAGGCAGGAGCCAGGTGCTTCTCCTGGTCTCCCATGGGGTGCAGGGCCCAAGTACTTGGGCCATCCTCCACTGCACTCCCTGGCCACAGCAGAGAGCTGGCCTGGAAGAGGGGCAACCGGGACAGAATCCGGCGCCCCGACCGGGACTAGAACCCGGTGTGCCGGCACCGCAGGTGGAGGATTAGCCTATTGAGCCACGGCGCCAGCCCTGGCATCATATTAATTAATAAGTAATGAAATAGTAAAGTGAGTGCTTTCCCCACAGATCATGAACAAGGCAGAGATATCCACTCTCACACTGGTAGTTGACAAAGTACCGGAAGGTCTAACCAGAAATGTAAGGCAAGAAAAAGAAAAAGACATACAGACTGGAATATAAGAAATAAAATCTTCCCTTTATGCAGACAGCATGATGGTCTACACAGACAATCTCAAGGGCTCTTTGGCAAAAAGGCAAGAGTCATAAATGAAAAAACTGGTAAAGTAAACATCACTAAAACTTCTGCACCATGAAAGACCTCAATAAGAGGATATAAAAACCAAACCACAGAGAGGGAGAAAATGTTTGCAAACTACAGATCTGACAAATGACTAATACCTAAAATAAATAGTTTCTCAAAAATTCAACAGTAAAAAAGCAAACAATTCATTTAGAACATAGAAAGAGGAGTATTTCATGAAAGTTTTTTTTAAACACTTTGTCACAGAGATGAACATATCTCTCCTTCCTCCTCTCTCTCTCTTAAAGATTTAGTTATGGGGCCAGCACTGTGGCATTGTGGGTAAAGCTGCTGCCTGTGGCTTTATTTATTTATTTGAAAGACACAGTGACAGAGAGAGGGAAAACCAGAGAGAGAGTGAGATTTTCCATTTGCTGTAGGTTTACTACCCAAATGGCTGCAACAGCCAAGTAAGGGCCAGTCCAAAGCCAGGAGTCCAGAATTCCATCTGGGTTTCCCACATGGGTGCTGGGGCCCAAGGATTTGGGCCATCTTCTACTGCCTTTGTAGGCATATTAGATGGAAGCTGATTCAGGAGTGGGGCAGCCAGGACTTGAACCGGCGCTGATACAGGATGTGACACCACAAGCAGCAGCTTAACCCACTGTCCCACAATGCTGGCCCCTCTAGACAGCAATTAAGCAATGAAACATCGTGAGCCATCAGAGATGTGAAAATAATCACAAGATAACACTGCACACCTATCAGAATGGTTAAAATAATGAAAAATGACAGCACGAATTGCTGGGCAGGATGCAGAGAAGCTGGGCCACTCATACCTTGCTGGCGGGAATGTGAAACGGGACAGCCACCCAGGGAGACAGCTCAGTGGCTTCTTAAAAAGCTAAGTATGAAACTGTTATGGTTGCAGACAGGGTGCTCTGGGCATTTACTCCAGAAACATGAAGACGTAGCCACACAAACACTTGTATGTGCATGGTTATAGCAGATTCACTCATAATGGCTGTCGCACAGATATCTTTCAATGGATAAACGCTTAAAAAACAAATAGTGGTCTGTCCATATCATGGGATAATACTGACTAATAAGGAATGAACCATTAATACATCCTGGATGAATTTCCAGATAACTATGGAGAGTAAAAAAAGCCACTCCCCAAGATTTACGTAGTAACATATGATTTCATTTCCCTAATACTCTTGAAATGACAAAATTATAAAAATGAAGAACAGAGTACTGATTGCCAGGAGTGGGAGTGGCTACAAAAGTGGCTATGAATAACACTTGCAGTCATGGAAATGTTCTGTGTCCATGTGGATACACTGGCTGTGATACTGCACTACAGTTCTTCAATATATCAGCATCTGGAGAATTGGGTGGAGTATATGGGATCTCTCTGTACCAATTCCTTTCAAGTGCATGTGGACCTACAATCAGATCAGAATACGTAATATGGAGTAGCCAGAACTCGAGCAAGGCACTCCAGTACAGGGTGCAGAGGTCCCAAGCAGTAGCTTAACCTGTTGCATCACATGCTTTTTGTAAATTAAAATCTGGCCCCCTGCTCTTCCCAGGCCACCAGCAGAGAGCTGGATCAGAAATGGAGCAGCTGGGACTCAAACCGGTGCCCATATGGGATGTCAGCACTGCAGGTGGTGGCTTTCCCTTCTATGCCACAACGTTGTCCCTAGCAATGCATCTTTAGATTTCTTATCTCTCACAAGAATCTGGGCTTAAATGAATGATATGGGAGCTGGACTCAAGTGAAATACTCCTGACAAAGTATTAAAAATGTTCAAACAAGCATGGTATTTCTGTATACTTCATTTTTAAAAATTCTTATTTACTTCATTTATGTGAAAGATGGTGGGGAGGGAGGGGGAGGGATTGAAACTTCTCACTTGCTGGTTCATTCCTCCTAAACGTCTACAACAGCCAGGGCTGGGCCAGGCTGAAGCCAGGAGCTAGCATCCCAACCCAGGTATCCCACGTGGGTCCCAGGGGCCCAGGTATTTGAGCCATCACCTCCTCCTCACAGAGTGTGCATTTGCAGGCAGTTGGAAATGGAAGCGGAGCTGGGACTTTCAAACCCAGGCACTGCGACATGGAGTGTGGACATCCCAAGTGGTGTCTTTCCTGCTGTGTGCACTTTCTGCTGCCTGACCACTACAACATACTGTCTTCTTTGAGTACTGACTTTGGGATTAATCCATCCAGGGCTTACATTTGGATTCGTTTGGAATATCATTAGCTGTATAACCTTGGGCTAGTTACCTCACCTTCTTGAGTAGTTATTACTATAAAGGGATAACATTGTAAGATTTCCTGAAAATAAGGAGATGATTATGTGACAGTGACTGACAGAATGGAGCTACTCAATAAATATTGGTCTTAATCTGAGCAGGGTATTTTAATTAAGTCCTACTATGCTACTATTTGGTATGACAATATAAGAAGAAGCCAGAGATGCACAGGAGTAGTTTTGGTCATTGGATGGGAGTGTAGGGATGGAAGCAGGCCTGGAGCTGATGGAGATGAAGTGCAGCCAAACACACTAGCACTCCTCAAGTGTTACCTCTGTACAATGGCTCTCATCCTGCGCCAGCCACTGTTCATGAATTCATACTCACCCATTCACTTTTCTTCCTCTGGATTTAAAAATGGCTTCTTCAAGGAAGCAATCATTGGTCCTAGTAAGAAACTGTGTTTCTTTAGCTTTTCCTTGAGAAATGCTTTACTCATTCGTGTTTATGTAAACTGAATTCCTTATTCTCATTGTCTGGGCTCATTCTACAGATACAACTTTTTCATTTTTTTTTAAATACAAGATTTATTATTTCTTTGAAAGGCAGAGTTACAGAGAGAGGGAGAAATAGATCTTCCATTTGCTGATTAACTCCCCAAATGGCTTCAATAGGGCCAGGCCGAGGCCAGGAACCTGGGGCTTCATCTAGGCCTCCTATGTGGGTGCAGGGGCCCAAAGTGCTTTCCCAGGCACATTAGCAGGAAGCTGGATCAGAGGTGGAGCAGGCAGGACTTGAACCAATGCCCATACAGGATGCCATCACAGATGGTAACTTAACCCATGATGTCAGCCCCAACTCTTTTTTTTTGACAGGCAGAGTGGACAGTGAGAGAGAGAGAGAGACAGAGAGAAAGGTCTTCCTTTTGCCGTTGGTTCACCCTCCAATGGGCACCGCTGCCGGCGCACCACGCTGATCCGATGGCAGGAGCCAGGTGCTTCTCCTGGTCTCCCATGGGGTGCAGGGCCTAAGCACTTGGGCCATCCTCCACTGCACTCCCTGGCCACAGCAGAGAGCTGGCCTGGAAGAGGGGCAACCGGGACAGAATCCGGCACCCTGACCGGGACTAGAACCCGGTGTGCCGGCGCCGCAAGGTGGAGGATTAGCCTAGTGAGCCGCGGCGCCGACATCCCCAACTCTTATCATTCTTGAGTGTCCTCTCCTTCCACTAATGTTGGCCATGGCTGTTTCATTTATCCACCAAGCTTTTAGTGAGCACTCAACACCAGGCCCTATGGATAAGGGTCAGAAGCAAACAGTCATGCTTAGCAGCTGCATGTTGAAAGATGAGTAGAGTGAGTAGCTCAAATGAACAATGGAGGAGAAATCCAGGCTTCATATAGGGTCTCCTGCCCCTTCCCAGAGAGCGAAGACCTCCTTCTGGGAAAAGGTCAGGGAGAAGACCAATGCCTCTACAGATTTCTTCCTATTTTAACCATAGTTTGAAATTTTCTCTCTTGAAATTCTGTTCCCAGTAAGCAGGATAGATAGAAAAGTTATTATTTTTTTTTAAAGTGACTTCTTTGATTTTTTTTTTTAACGAAGAAACAAAAACAAAGCAGGCTCACCTCTGACTCCTCTCAGGAATGTCCAGCACAAACCCAAACATCATCTCTGCAATTTTGTTGGAGCTGCAGGTGGGGGTCCTGTCCACCTCTACGGCGATGGACAGCATCCTCTGAAGCTGGCACACAACCCTGAGCCGAGAACACAGGACACAAGTGAGCGGGAGGGTGCGTGCTGCGCGGGGTCCCCACCCATGTATCCTGGGAACAGAGACTACTGAAGGAGCTTGGAAGCACACACCAGGTCAGGGAGGACTACTGAAGCCATGAGCATGCTTGCATGTAGTAGTTTCACCTACCTGAATCCCTTCTGCCAGACCACACTATCTGAACCTCTCAGAACCTGGGGCTGAGCTGCAAAAGCAAGCTGCTTTTAAATTCAGACACAGAACCACACAATGTCAAGGGTCTAGAGGGCTTGTCTACAACTTCCACACTTTATACATGAAGAAACAGGTTCCAGGTCATGAAAAATTACTTGCATTTCTTTGATGGGGGGAAAATATGTATTTGCCATTTGTGTTTCTCTGGTTGCTGTTTCTTTATAATATAGTGGATTTTTACTAAATTCCTTCTGAGTATTTACATTGGTGAACCTGACCTTGTCTCCCATCAGACCTAGCTGGGGAGAGAAAGCCAGCCTGATGTGGCATTGGGAACCTGGGCAACCTCTCAGAAAGGTGTTGCTGCCGTGACATCAGCCTTTTCTAACTTAATTATTTTTGATGGAAGACAGGCATTTGTTTCCAGAAAGTCTGCAGCCAGTGATGCAGTAGAGGGGCCAGGGGGCTTTGGCATCAGATACTGGTTCTGTCATGTGCTATCCGACCTTTGCCAACTTACTGAACTGCTCTGAGCCCAAGTCTTCTCCTCTATAAAAAAAGGTCAATAATACCACCTATTTCATAAAATTGTGAGTGATGTGTGTGACCTGGGAGATACACTTTCTTTAATAGTAAAAGGTATTGCCTATTAAAGTTGCTGGTGAGATCATGATACAATTTTCAGAGAGCCCTTATTTCTACTAATATTTACTTAAGCAGATTTATAATGATTATTAATGAGAAGCAACAGTGTCTGACTGGTTCCCTCTTGGGTATGTATGTAGCATGCTTCTGGGATAACTGCACCTTGGGGTCTTCCCCAGTCTACCTAAGCAAGTGTTTCCTTGTTCCAAAACTTTCACTTTCAGATGTGAGACTGTTTCCTATCCCTACATTAGTTGAAACCTGTAGGCCCTATATGAAAATCAGGTTGGTGCAACTAGGCTACACTGAAGCACCATGAATTTACAAATGCTATATATGAAATGTCAAGTGGCCTTTAAGAATATGATTGACCTGGAACACTGGCTTACTTGTACACGCACAGCCCAAGCCTTTCAAATCTGGCCTTTCTCAAGAAAATGCTAAGACCATTCTCAACTGCGGGAAAGAAACACCATAAGTCTCTTTCCAGTGCCCTGTAGGAGCCACTGCTACTACACCTGCTGGAACCTGCAGGGTACGCAGCGATTTTTCTCCCAGGACTGAGGGGGAAAACACAGGTCCTTCAGGCTGGAGGCTGAGGGAACATGCACTGTCCATTACTCCTTCTCTAGGCCATGGACACCTGAGGTGACAGGAGCTGCAACCCTTCACGGTCTCTTGGATCCCCTGTCCTCTAAGTTTCACTTGTGCTTTGCAACTTTGCACTCACTCTGTGAACTCCTATTCCCCTAGGGGTGAGAGCATCTGCCTTTGTTCCACCTTTGAAAATAGAAATTTAGCCTTTACTTAGACTGTCTTCAGTCTACACCATAGGAGCTTGCTAGCTTTAGGGCTGTTCTCTCAAACACTAAGCCCCAGTCGCCCTGGGAAGCCGGCTTCTGCAGGCCCTTACAGCTGGTTGGTGCTCTTTGCCAGGCTAGGCTGGGGAGAAGCAGGGCTACCGCCAGCCTTGAGAATTCCTGTTCGTGAAGAGGTTTGATTCCCATTTGGGGGCTGAGTTAGTCCATCTTCAGTTACTGCTTTGACCAGCCACTTGATAACATCCCTGCAGTGGGAAAAAGATAAGAAAGAAAAGGTTTAAGCTTCTGTCCTAGTTACGGTACTCAGGGCTGAAGCCTTAACCTGGGGTCCCAGGTTTCTAGATTTTCCCAAAGGCAACAAAGAGTGCCCATACAAGCTAACTAAAATACCCACTTGTTCCTTCTGAATGATAATGGAAAGGGACTTCTAGGGTCAAAGAGCAGGGATGTTCCTTCAGCAGGTGGGAGGTTGGACTGGGTGACCACCGAAGTCCTTGCTGGTTCTCTCTATTAGGTGTTTTCCATGAATGCTGATAACTACCTTTGGGAGTCTGTGCAGTGGTCATACTTTATAAAGGGGCTTAAGCTCCACAAGTTTGTGAGGTAAAAAGCATGTCAATAGTCAAGACAACTTTTGATGATCACTTTAGAGATCTGGGTGGAACTGGTGGACTGAATACACACTTTATTTTGATCTCTCCTACAACTCCACTAGTACAAAAGGAAATCATTTTTTAGAACTATCCACAAGGTGGGTGGGTTAGTGGCTTACTAGTTAAGGCACCCCTGAAGACAACTGGGTGTGATACTGAGCTCTGCTCCTGACTACAGCTTCCTATTGATATAGACCCTGGAAAGCAGCGGGGCTCCTACGAACCATGTGGGAAATCAGGATTGCGTTGCTGGCTCCCAACTTTCACCCCAGCAGGGTGACACTGAGTGCATTTGGGGAGTGAACCAGCAGATGGCAGCTCTTTCTCTCCATGTGTCTCTCTAACAAGTAAGTTAATTTTTTTTAATCCACAAAGCAGAGGAGAAGAGGCAAGGAGACAGTTAAATTTTGGAAAGTAGAAGGCAAATGAAGAACATTCACAAAATAGAATATGACCTATTAGTCAAAATGAATAAGCTACTGTGGCATAGGCAACAACACAAACCTTAGTACTATAAAATATCAAGTGAGGCTGGCGCCGCGGCTCACTAGGCTAATCCTCCGCCTAGCGGCGCCGGCACACCGGGTTCTAGTCCCGGTCGGGGCGCCAGATTCTGTCCCGGTTGCCCCTCTTCCAGGCCAGCTCTCTGCTGTGGCCAGGGAGTGCAGTGGAGGATGGCCCAGGTGCTTGGGCCCTGCACCTGCATGGGAGACCAGGAAAAGCACCTGGCTCCTGGCTCCTGCCATTGGATCAGCACGGTGCGCCGGCCGCAGCGCGCCGACCGCGGCGGCCATTGGAGGGTGAACCAACGGCAAAGAAAGACCTTTCTCTCTGTCTCTCTCTCTCACTGTCCACTCTGCCTGTCAAAAAAATTAAAAAAAAAATCAAGTGAAATATAAAAGTTTTGACATATTAAATATGTATATAGCTAAAAGGAACTAAAATAAAAATACATACTTTAGATGAATACATTGATATGAGATAAAACTACACAGGAAGACAAGAAATGAAATAATTTAGATTCAGGATGATGATCATCTTGAGCATAGGAAGGTATGGGGTGAGATATGGGGGATGGATGCGTGGTTAGATGAATGTCATTGTCAAGGTACTAGTCTATGGTGGGAATACATTAAGAGATGGTGATTGGGGGTTGGCACCATGGCGTAGCAGGTAAAGTCGCCGCTTGCAGTGCAGACATCCCAAATGGGCACCGGTTCGAGTCCTGGCTACTCTACTTCCGATCCAGCTCTCTGGTATGTCCTGGGAAAGCAGTAGAAGATGGCCCAAGTACTTGGGCCCCTGCACCTGCATGGAAGTCTCACAAGAAGCTCCTGACTCCTGGCTTCAGAACAGCCCAGCTCCAGTTGTTGCAACCATTTGGGGAATAAACCAGCGGATGGAAGATTTGTCTCTCTCTCTCTCTCTCTCTCTGTCTTTATGTAACTCTGCCTTCCAAATAAATAAATAAATCTTAAAAAATAAAAAGAGAAGGTGATTACAGAGGCCAGTGTTGTGGCATAGCAGGTTAAGCTGCTACCTGTGATGCTGGCATCCCATATGAGTCCTGGTTCCCATCCCAGCTGCTCTACTTTTGACCTCTGCCAAAGTGTTTGGGAAAGCAGTGGAAGATGGCCCAAGTATTTGGACCCCTGCCACCCATGTGGGAGACCCATATGAAGCTTCTGGCTCTGGTTTTGGCCTGGCCCAGTTCTGGACATGGAGGTCATTTGGGGAATGAACCAGTGGATATTTTCATACACCTGTCTTCCAAAAACCTGGCATCTGTATCTTTATCTTTTTTTTTTTTTAAAGAATTATTTTATTTATTTGAAAGAGAGTTACAGAGAGAGGCAGAGACAGAGGGAGAGGTATTCCATCTGCTGGTTCACTCCCCAGATGACCGCAATGGCCGGAGCTGCACCTATCTGAAGCCAGGAGACAGGAGCTTCTTCAGGGTCTTCCACACAGGTGCAGGGGCCCAAGGACTTAAGCCATCTTCTACTGCTTTTCCAGGCCATAGCAGAGAGCTGGATCAGAAATGGAGCAGCTGGGTCTCGAACCGGCACCCATAGGGGATGCTGGCGCTTCAGGCCAGGGTGTTAACCCGCTGCGCCACAGTGCCGGCCCCTGTATCTTTATCTTTAATGCAGGAGATTGGTGATCTTCTCTGGAAAACCCAACCACCTAAAGAGGAAAGATCCAAAGACACTGACACAAGAGATTTTCTAAGAAATGAGCGACCAAGTCCACCTAGAGGGAAGTGCAGAAACGTTGAGTCCTCCACGTCCTCAGAGCTTCTGCTACCTTCCATGCCTCTCACCTTTAAACATGGACAGAGCACCCAGGTTTACCAGACACCTATGGGAAGCTTCTCACATAAGAGGTAGAGAGCAAAAGAGCCTCCCTTCCCTGCCAAAAAGGGGGCAACTTGGGGAAAACAGATATTATGCAGAGAATAAACAAAACAAAAAATCCATCAGCAGTATCATCAAAGATATGAGATGGTAAGAACCCAGAAAAGAACTGAATCCTATTTGTTATTTTTTACAAGAAACATAACAAAAATTAAATATATATTTTTTCCAGAAATGAAGGACTATGTTTCCAGACTGAAATGGTCCACTGATGTCAAACAGAATGGATGAATACAGACTGACAACCAGCACACTGGGCAAAAAGGGGCCCTCACGAACTTCCGGGGGAAGAACCAGGACACACAGCAAGAACCAGCACCAAGACTGCTGAGTTTCTTAACAGGTTAGGAAGCTAGACGACAAAGGAAAAGTGCAAACTTCTGTAGAAGACTTACTTCTACACTAACTACTCGGCCTAGTTATCAATCAATGGAGGAGGAGAAATCAGTATTTCCAGACATAAGAAAATTTCAAAAACTTCACTTCCCACAGAACTTTCTTAGGAAGCTATGAGAGTGATTTAACAAAATGAGAGAGTGAATAAAAAAAGACAAAGGACAAAGTAAAACAAAATAACAAAAGGACAAAGAGACACAAATAAACAAGAGAGCCGCCTTTGGAAAGATGAGAAGGCAACGCCCACATCTGATCCAAACTGAAGGTCAGAACATCCCACACTAGGGCTCCGAGAAGACACTGAGAAGACTACTCAGTGTGAACAAACGGCACCATGCAAATACGGGAATGAACAAATATTAACTCCAGGGAAAAGAAAGAGGTACGAATGAAAGTAAAAGTAATCATAGTTTAGTACTTGGCTAAACTCTGACTAGCATACACGGTCCTGGTATAAGAAACAAAACAAAATTATGATATGTTATGGATACAGCGGCTGGGAAATCTATGTGTGATGGAAAGGAAGTTGGAGGGGGGATAAAGAAAAAGCTAACTGCTCATCTTCCAAGCGGGGAGTCAGTAATAGTTAATAGCTAACAAGGAACCAAAAGCTGCAACTTGTCCATGTTATTTAGTCACATGGAGGTAACTACCAAATAATCAACTTAATCAAAGGGTTGGGAGAGGGAAATGCATGTGAAGTGACCTGGAGATTAGTGTATTTTTAAAATCTTGTAGGACTAGTTGATTTCTTGTATGCATAATTAAAAATGGAAGAAAGAAAAGAAAATTCCTTAAGGGGCAATATGGAAACTGACTTATCATTTCTCTCCCTTTAAAGACTCCCCTGATGGGGGTGCTGGTGTGTAGGTTAAGCTGCCATCTGTGACCCTCGCATCCCATATGGGTGCGGGTTCATGTCCTGGATGCTCCACTTCCCATGCAGCTCCTTGCTAATGGCCTGGGAAAAGCAGTGGAAGATGGCCTAAGTGTTCGGGGCCCCTGTCACCCTCATGGGAGACGTGGATAGAGCTCCTGGCTCCTGGCTTTGGCCTGGCCCAGCGCTGGCCGTTGTGGTCATCTGGGAAGTGAACCGGTGGATGGAAGATCCCTTTCTTTCAACTCTTTAGAAATAAATAAATTTTTTAAAAAGAAACTTAAAAGACTCCTCTAAGGTATACTTTACCTACAATACATTGTACAGGTTTGTCTGATGAGTTCGGATAAATACATGCATACATCAGTAATCATCACCTCAATCTGGTATCTACATCTTAATAAATCAAGGGCAGCTGGTTTTCCCTCCAGCAGGAACAAAGGAGAGTTTTCACTGATTAAGCACAAAACAGAAAACCTAGTTTGCATTTAGAGGCCACAACTCCCTACCCCACAATGCCTAACTTTAAACCCAAGAATTACACTCCCTGTAGCGAGAAGCTCATTCCATGATTCCATGACAGGTGGGAATGAAAGCATCTCTGAGAATAGTGGGTTCACGTCTCCCATATCCAGCTTACTCTAATGTGTGTGTTCACCAAGCATAATGGGAGAATTTCTCTCAGGCAAATGGGTATGTAACCTAAGGGGGAAAAGCTGACCAAAATATAATGAAAATTTTTTTAATTAAAGAAGTTATAATAATCAAATCCCATATTGGCTGGCAAAAATTATTCTTAATAAATATGTCAGAACATATGGAGATGTAAGTATGAGTGAAAGAGTTTTACTGAAAAACGGATGTTGGTATACTCCCCAGGGAGAACCATTTTCCAAAAATTCAAGGGGTATAGTTCCAGTAGAAAAATCGCAGCCTGAGATCCCTACCCCAGAAATCACATTTTCTCACATTTTACATACTTCACAAATATGTAATAGTTCTATACTTTGAAGCTTCCAAGAGTTCTGACCTTGATTCTACAAAAGAAAAAAACAGGGGGCCGGTGCTGTGGTGCAGCGGGTTAACGCCCTGGCCTGAAGCACCGGCATCCCATATGGACGCTGGTTTGAGACCTGGCTGCTCCACTTCCAACCCAGCTCTCTGTTATGGCCTGGGAAAGCAGTAGAAGATGGCCCAAGTCCTTGGGCCCCTGCACCCACATGGGAGACCGGGAAGAAGCTCCTGGCTCCTGGCTTCGGATCGGCACAGCTCCAGCTGTTGCAGCCATCTGGGGAGTGAACCATTGAATGGAAGACCTCTCTCTCTTTCTGCCTCTCCTTTCTCTGTGTAACTCTGACTTTCAAATAAATAAATAAATCTTTAAAAGAAAAAGAAAAAAACAAACCAGGAACAGGTGCTTGCTACTTATTGTACCTGATTGCCAGTCGCACTAGTATTGTCATATTACTTTCCAGAGACTAGTAGTGACAAATGAGGTTTACACGGAGTTCATCAGAGGGATGGAAATAAATTTGTTTATACAAGCTATGAAATATTTTACAGAAGTTAAGGTTTTCCCCTGCATCTCCCAAGGTACTTTGGATAATAGTGAAACAGACTAAAGAATGCTTGATGGCCTTCAGAAAAAATCTACCCAAGCTATGGTGTCTGCCACATTGTAGGTAGAGGGTTTGTTTCATGTTTATCTATAGTTTTAATAACTGTCCCTCTGATGCTATCCAGAGACTAGGAAATCTCATTTACCTGACAACTGTAGCCTTCAGCAGGTGCCCACCTGTAGCCCCAACCTTGTGGCACCCCAGGGTTCATGGTTCACGTGGCTGTTACCTGACATTGTGGGGCTGCTTGTCACAGGACAGCACTGTGTTTGCAATGGATTGCTGCAGGTGCTGTCGCTGCCTCCTCAGGATCTGCTGGAAGTCATCCTCCAGGGTCTGTACTACGTAACGCAGAAAAAGGACTCGCCCAGGCAGAGTCTGTCCCTGTGGGAGAAATAACGAGAAGTCGTTTTTCCTCTCAGTCTCCTGGATGACAGTAAGCATTGGGTTCTTATTGATGCTAAGTCCAAGAGTGATGATACCTAAAAGGCTCCTGGGGAAAAGCAGGTGGCCTGGCTACTTACAAAAGAGGACAAACAGGGCAACTGGTAAAAGAATCGCATCTTTTGGATTCTAGGGCTTAAAAATAACTTAGTCGAAGGATTGAGGAATTTCCTAACAGCTAAGCTACAATCGGAGGTCTACTAGAGATGAATGTGGGCAGTCAGTCCCTTCTTCACTTAACCCGACAACGAGCCTCAGGATGAATCCACACTGGGGATAGCAGAACACACAGAGTAACTGGTTCCTTACTGATTCTGTTCAGTGGCCAGGTCAAACGACATGCTGTCCACCCCAGTCCTGAACCTCCTGCAACGTGAGCTGATGCGTATTATTAAGTAAGTCCGAGTTGGGTCTTCTGTTACTGAAATGATCCTAAGTGACACAACTGAAGAGCAATGGGCTTTGGTAGCAGAAAGCTCTAATGCTTTGTTTTAAATCCAACCACCCCTTATTTAACTTGCCCCCTCTGGTCTCAGTGTCCACAGCTCATTTTAACTGAAGGTAAGACAGTGCTTGTCCCAGAGCAGGTAAGTATGTACAATTTGTAAGTTTCCCTTTATGGGGAGACCAGTGGTGGAAGCTCAGGAAGTCAGGCTTCGAAACTTCCAAAGATAAGAAGGCACCAAACTGTTTGTGTACTGTGTGGGAACTGTTAGACTCCGGGATAGCTACAGTCTCTGAGTACACAAAGCTCATGGATCATGGGTATTGTTCAGGCAGCAGGGAGCAGAATGACCTAAGAACACCTGTCTTCTTTTTTTCCTCTCTTTTTCGAGTGGAGGTGATGATGAGATTATCTTTGTTTTCCAAATATGTATAATTTTTGCTAATCCTCAAAAGTGACTCAAATGGTTTTTTAAAAGCCAGGTACTTGTAGACTTACAGTGAAAGGGAGTCCACTGCCACCACTCTTCACTGCCACCTGTCCCTTCTACCCATCACCCTGCAGGGAATTTCTAATTTTCTTTCAAAAACCCTAAACATCTCTGAAGAATAGGCTTCTTCAGTTGCCAATTTTGGAAATTCTCTACTGGTTTCTTCTATGCTAGAAAAGAATTTACCTCAGTTAATGCCAATCCCCTGGCTCTTTTCTTCCTAAAATAACTATATCAATGACCTACAGACATCATTTATATGCCATACTTTATGGACACTATCTCATGCCTCCTTACTTTAGATGACACGGATATAATAGTCCTGCTATTTCTTTTCATTTCCCAACCTTTATTTTCTATACTTTTTCATTTTGTATTGTCAAGGCTAATAAAATTGTCTCCTAGGATTTGCATATAAATGGATTCTAAGTGTTATGACTAATTAGTGTTCTGAGTGTCAGATCTATGTTGACATGATTTACTATATTAGAAATCTATATAATATGCTAAGAAAATAATTCCTTTCTTGGGAAGTTTTTTTCTTTTTCCTAGAGTTTTCTCCCCTCTCATCATTGTCTGCCAATATAATATACTGCTTCCAACTCAAGAATGATATTGATTCTTGAGGATACAATTCTTTCTCAAATTGTTCTGTTTTTAAAAGCAACTTTATTGACACACTATAAAAGCCAACCATTTAAAATGCATAATTCAGTGATTTGTAGAAAATGTGCTAGGTTGTAACAGGAGTCACTGTGCACTTACTCCTTATGTAGGATCTTTGTCCTTAGTGTGCTATACATTGAGATTTAATGCTATAACTAGTACTCAAACAGTATTTTTCACTTTATGTTTCTGTGTGGGAGCAAACTGTTGAAATCTTTACTTAATGTATGCTAAACTGATCTTCTGTATATAAAGAGAAACAAAAATGAATCTTGATGTGAATGGAAGGGGAGAGGGAGTGGGAAAGGGGAGGGTTGCAGGTGGGAGGGACGTTATGGGGGGGAAGCCATTGTAATCCATAAGCTGTACTTTGGAAATTTATATTCATTAAATAAAAGTTTGAAAGAAAAAAAATGTGCTAGGTTGTGCAAATATCATAATTATTTTCACTACCCGAAGTAGGTCCCTTGTGCCAACTTACAGTGAATTCCCTTTCAGATCTCCAGCTAAAGGCCAATTAGGCCACAGCGCTGACCTCGCTACTTCTTATTTTTATTGTTTTATTCTATTGATGCACAGAAGTTTTGAACTTCGATATAGTGCCATTTGTCTATTTTGGTTCTGCTGCCTATGCTTTTGTGTTATATCCAGAAAATCGATGCCAAATCCATGTCGTGATGTTTTTCCTTATGCTTTCTTCTGTGAGTTTATACTGGATTGGAAGTGGAGCAGCCAGGACTCGAACTGGTGCCTACAATGCAGGCAGAGATTTCATCGGCTTTGCCACAACATCGGCTCCCAGAATTTCTGCAAGTCATTTGTGAACAGAGATAGTTTTGCTTCTACTTTTCAGCTGGATGTCTTTTATTTCTTTGTCTTGCCTGATTGCTCTTTCTAGGACTTCCAATACTATGCTGGGTAGAAGTGGCAACAGCAGGCATCCTTTTTGTTCCTGATCCATGAGGCAAATGTTTCAGTCTTTCACCACTGAGTATGACACTAGCTATGGGCTTTTCATATATAGCCTTTGTTATGTTCACATGGTTTCCTTTTATGTCTAATTTGAGCTTATTTTTAAATCATAAAAGGGTGCTGGGTTTTGCCAAATGTATTTTCTGCATCAAGTGAGATGATCATGTGGTTTTTGTCCTTCATTCTGTTGGTGTGGTGGTAGATCACATTGGTTATCTTTCATATATGTAAAAAACTATTTAAATTTCATTTGAAAGAGAGAGAGAGAGAGACAGACAGACAGACAGACAGAATCTTCTATTAGTTCACTCTCCATATATCCACAACAGCTGGGCTGGGCCAAAGCCAGGAGCACAATCTGCGTCTCCCACGTGGGTGGCAGGAACACAAGTACTTGAGCCATTACCTGCCACCCAGGGTGCACATTACTAGGAAATCACAAGTAAAGCTGGGACTTGTACCCAGGCACTCTGATATGGGGTGTGGGTGTCCCAAATGGCATCTTAACCCCTGCACTAAAAGCCTACCCTTTGATTGTCATATATTAAACCACCCTTGCATTCCAAGAATTAATCCCACTTGTTCACAGTATATATTCTTTTAATGTGCTGTTGAATTCAGTTTGTTAGTATTTTGTTGAGGATTTCTGCATGAATATTTTATCAGCTATATGGTTTGTAGTTTCTTTGGTATCAGGGTAATGCTGGCTTCTCAGAATGAGTTATGGTGTATTTCCTCTTTTTCAACTTTAGGAAAGGCTTAAGGAGGATGGATATGAATTCTTCCTTAAGTGTGTGTTAGAGTTATCCAGTGACGCCATTTAGTCCTGGGGTTTTTGAATACTGGTTCAATTTTTTTACCAGTTATCGGTCTATTTATATTTTCTATTTCTTCATGATTCAGTCTTGATAATTATGTGTTGCTAGGAATTAATCCTTTCTTCTAGGTTATCCAATCTGTTGGTATTGAACTGTTCATAGTGTTCTTTTTATAACCCATTTTATTTTTATGGCATAGATTGTAATGTCCCCTCTTTCATTTCTGATTTTCTTTTAAGATTTTATTTATTTATTTGAGAGGTAGAGTTACAGACATTGAGAGGGAGAGACAGAGAGAAAGGTTTTCTTTTCTTTTTCTTTTCTTTTCTTTTTTCTTTTTTTTTTTTTTTTTTTTTTTGACAGAGTGGACAGTGAGAGAGAGACAGAGAGAAAGGTCTTCCTTTTGCCATTGGTTCACCCTCCAATGGCCGGCGCACCGCGCTGATCCGATGGCACAAGCCAGGTGCTTCTCCTGGTCTCCCATGGGGTGCAGGGCCCAAGTACTTGGGCCATCCTCCACTGCACTCCCTGGCCACAGCAGAGAGCTGGCCTGGAAGAGGGGCAACCGGGACAGAATCCGGCTCCCCGACCGGGACTAGAACCTGGTGTGCCGGCGCCTCAAGGCGGAGGATTAGCCTAGTGAGCCGTGGCACCGGCTGAGAAAGGTTTTCCATATAATGGTTCACTGCCCAGATGGCTGCAACGGCCAGAGCTGGGCCAGGAGCAAGGAGTTTCTTCCAGGTCTCCTACATGGGTGCAGGGGCCCAAGCACTTGGGTTATCCTCTACTGCTTTCCCAGGCCATAAGCAGAGAGCTGGATCAGAAGAGGAGCAGCTGGGACATTTGGGATGCCGGCACTGGAAGTGAAGGCTTAGCCTATTACGCCACAGTGCAGGCCCTTTCTGATTTTCATAATTCAAGTCTTTTTTTCTTAGCTAACCTAGCTAAGGGCTTGCTAATTTTGTTGATCTTTTAAAAAACCCAACTCTTTAGTTTCATTTTCCTATTAATTCTTATTTTCTATTTCATCTATCTATGCTGTATGTTCCTTGCCTCTGAAAGGTCTGGGTTCAGTTTTTTATTTTAGTTTCTTAAAGTATAAAGTTAGGTTATTGATTTGATATCTTTCCTCTTTATTAATGTAAGCATTTAGAGTCATAACTTCCCACTCAGCACTGCTTTTTTGCATTCCATAGGATTTTATATGTTGTTTTCATTTTATTTTGTTTCAAGGTATTCTCTAATTTCTCATGTCAATTCTTCTCTGACCCATAAGAGTGAGTTTAGTTCCTCCAAATTTGCCAGTTTTCTAGTTTTCCTTCTGCTATTGATTTCTATTTTCATTCCATTGTCATTGGAAAAGATATTTAGTATAGTATCAGCCTTTTTATTCCTTGTAAATCTTGTTTTGTGGTCCAGTATGAGGTCCATGGGGAGAAAGTTCTAGGTACACATGAGAACGATGTATGTTCTGCTGTTGCTGGTTGGTCTGTTCTTATATGTCTATGTCCAAGTGGCCCACAGTGTTGTTAAACTTCTCTATTTCCCTATACTTTTCTGGTTGTTTTATCTATTATTCAAAGTGGGGCACTGATGTCTCCTATTACTGTGTTGCTATTTCTCCAGGAGATTGGATGTTTGGTGCATAAATATGTATTTATGACTGGTGAAACAAACCTTTTATTATTAAATAATGCCCTTCTTTGTCTCATAATATTTATGACCTTAGTCTTTTTGTATGACATTAATATAGCCACCCCTGCTCTTTTGGCTATCATTTTTTTAAAAAGATGTATTTATTTACTTGAAAGAGTTAGAGAGATGGGAGACACAGAGATATCGGTCTTCCACCTGCTGGGTCACTCCCCAAAGGGACTTGAACTGGTGTTCATATGGGATGCCAGCATCGCACCCTGCTGCGCCAGAACACTGGCCCCGTGCGTGTGACTTTAACGGTCTCAGCTTCCCCAATGTCTTGTCCGGATTTATTTTTCAGGAGCCAGCAATCTCTTGCTCTCCCTGGCATCCTCACCTGTGGAACTGAAGCCTTTCTGTAGTTCTAATGTGTCGCAGTGCTCACCTCTGTTTTCAGCATCTTTGGAGCTATACAACTGTTCCTGTTAGTGCTCTCCGTCTGTGAAGACAGGCATCAGTCCCTCAGGCAGCTACCAGGCAAGCTGGCATACTGGATGCATGGTTTACTCTTTTGTTTCTGTCCCGGGGAGGACTTGGATTACATGAGGTTTCCTCTTGGTTATACCTGATCATGCAGATTATAGGCGTGGACATGTAAAATTCCTTTTTCAATGACATACTTTCTTGGTTATGTAATGGCCCGGGCACTGCAGCTTCTGAACTGGTCTCACAAGGGGATTCTGACCCATAGGTTGTTGTTAACTTTGTGTCTCCATTGGGGAACAAGGGGCTGGGGCATGCTAGTCAGCCACGCTGCTGATGTTTCCCAGATTATTCTTACTTAAAGTCCTCTGTTATTTCACCCCAATCTGGACTACCTGCTGCCGAGGCCTGCTATTTATTGTGATCTTTGTTTTATTTTTTACTTATTTTAAATTTTTTAAAAAAGATTTATGTATTTGAGTTACAGAGAGACATGGAGAAATGAGAGAGAGAGAGAGAGAGAGAGAGAGAGAGAGGTTTCCATTCACTGGTTCACTTCTCAATAGCCAGGGCTGAACCAGGCGGAAGCCAAGAGCCAGGAGCTTTCTGTGGGTCTCCCACGTGGGTAGCAGGGGCCCAAACACTTGAGCCATCTTCTCCTGCTTTTCCCAGGCCATTAGCAGGGAGCTGGATCTGAAGAGGAGCAGCTGGGACAGGAACCGGCACTTATATGGGATGTCATTGTTGTAGGCTGCAGTTTTACCTAATATGCCACAACACTGGCCTTTGCTGTGATCTTTGTTTTATCCAATTGCTTTAGGGTGAGCAGACAGAAAGCTGGTAATGGAGCTTAGGAATCCTTAAAGGTCAAAATGTAGAAGACTTTTTCTCAGAGTACCATTTCTGTATCAGCTCTTGCTACTAGTGATGATTCTTTTAATTTCTTTATAAAACGAATCTTCTGACTTTTTGCTTGAAGGGTAGGCAACTTAGCTATTGAAATAACTATGCTCACAAATGGCGAGGTGACTGCTTCATCTGCAGATCTTCCAGAGAGTCCCGCCTACAGCCCATATCTGATTCCTAATACCTACTGTATGTTAGTGCTGAGTTTAAAACTTCTGGGGTTGGCATTGTGGCACAACAAGTTAAGCCACTTCCTGCAATGCTGGTATCCCACATGGGTGCTGGTTTGAGTTCCGGCTGCTCCCTGTCTGATCCAGCTCCCTGCTAATGCACCTGGAAAAGCAGCACAAGATGGCCCCTGCCACCCACGTGGGAGACCTGGAAGAAGCTCCTGGCTTTGGCCTGGGCCAGACCTGGCCATTTTGGCCATTTGGGGAGTGAACCAGCAGATGGAAGATTCTCTCTCTCTAACTCTGTCTTTCAAAATAAATAAATAAATATTTTTAAAAAAATTCTTTGGTGCTCTAAAGAGATTTCCTTCCTCCTTGGCTGCAGCTTCTCCCACATGTATTTCTAGCCTGTGGGTTCCTGCACAATTTCACTCTTATGTTTTCTTTAGGTCTTCCAAATCTTCATTCAAATCTATGGTTCTTTCCCTTATTTTTATGGCTGTGGATTTATAACTTTCTCTATTCCTTTGCTAGTATTTTTAGTGAGATCTCAAGGTAAAGGATGAGTGAATATATTGGCTCTTGAATTGGAAGGTAGCACATATCATTTCAACAGGAATGTTTTTGTGAGGATGAAATGATCAGGAGGGAACAATGGTATAGACCTTACTCCCACATTTGCTGTTACTTTCCTTTAAAGCTAAAATTTCCTCTGCAAAATATACACCTTCATAATTGTTAGGTTACCTCTTCCTCCATGACATAGGTGAGCAGTTTCCAGTCCCACTCCACTGTCTTGGCATTGGCTGGGTGTAGCCTGAAAGTCAAATGACATCAATTACAAATTTGGAGAATTTAGTGGAAGAAGGGGTGGGATCTGGGAGACGAGAGAAGGATGAAGCCTCCCCTAACCAGGCTCTTGCCCACCCTCGGGGACCATACCATGTGGATCTGGGTGAAGTGAAACTTTGTTGTTTTTTACTACCCATATCCACTCCCCTTTTTGGGAACCATTAGTATTCCAGTTTTGTCTTGAAGTCAACTCTTTTCTATTGTTAGCTGGCCAACTTTACCTACCAGCACCCCTACTTGAAACATGTGACTTCTTGAGCTAATCTACCCTTCGGTTCACAATGACTGGCTCAAAGATGGGTTCATGTCCCAGGTTAGATCAATTAAATCCCATCAGGCTCCATTTCAGAACTCTCATGTGACTATAAAAGAAGTATACTCTCGCCGGTGCCACAGCTCACTAGGCTAATCCTCCGCCTTGAGGCGCCGGCACACCAGGTTCTAGTCCCAGTCTGGGCACCAGATTCTGTCCCGGTTGCCCCTCTTCCAGGCCAGCTCTCTGCTGTGGCCCGGGAGTGCAGTGGAGGATGGCCCAAGTGCTTGGGCCCTGCACCCCATGGGAGACCAGGAGAAGTACCTGGCTCCTGCCATCGGATCAGCGCGGTGTGCCAGCTGCAGCGGCCATTGGAGGATGAACCAACGGCAAAGGAAGACCTTTCTCTCTATCTCTCTCTTACTGTCCACTCTGCCTGTCAAAAAAAAAAAAAAAAAAAAAAAAAAAAAAAAAAAAGTATACTCTCCCACTGAGAGTGTCACAAATGCCTGAGGCTAAAGGCTACCTCGTGGAACCCAAAAAGAGAATCAAAGCAGAGTGGAAAATTGGATCCTGGTCACCATTTTTGGTTATTTCCAGGTTTCTAATGACTGTAAGTCATTAAATTCTCTTTAACCAGTTGCAATTCATCTAACACTAACATATTAAATCACCCTCCCTAACAGTTAGCTGAATAAAGCTTAGGCCAAGGAAGCAGAGGCCTAAATCCAAGTTCCCCAGAGGTTTTTGCTGAGAGCCAGCCATGAGGGTTCATACTGTTGAATCTTCATGAGGAGCATGTAGGCCTCCTTCAGGACATCGCCAGTCTCAGAGCCACTGAGCAGGATTTTCTGGATGATGTGAGCCACAATTTCTCTGGGTGGATAATGCTGGGGTGACACAAAGTCCATCAAAAATTGCACAGTCCCCAGGGGAAAATTTTCTTCAATGGTGTTTGTCACCATTCTTAGTCTTCGAAGAGGGATGGGTTCTAATTTTTGACCCTTGTTCTGTAGAGATAAAGAGAAAGAAATTAGGATGGATTTCCACAGAACATAACAGGAGGTTTCTGGAGCAGGTTTAAGGCAGCAAAGTTTTTCATGCATTTCAAATGTTTTAAAATTTTTTTTCAAAAAAACAAAAGCTTTATTTAAAAAAACCTGATGATATGGGAAGAAGCTTATTAAAGTTAAAAAATAAGAATTCAAAATTCTACATATAACATGATTTTATCTGTTAAAATAGAGCATAAAGAAAATACAAGGGTCAAGAGCTAGCTTGAATTTATTGCTGGGGTGAGGATGAAAAGAAATCTAGGAGCAGTTGTGATTTTACATCATATACGGAACTGGGGTTAAATACACTTCGTTGTTAGGAGAATAAACCTACTTGTTTTCACAGACAGCAGCAGATTTTAAGTTGCTTCCTGTCCTTTGGCCCTCCCTCCCTCTCCAAGCAGGACTTGCACAGTGCCAGTTTAAGTGTGGGGCTGAAATCTGAACTCTGATGTTACTCTCCGCAGAATGATCTGCACAATCATCAATACTTGGCTGTCCTCTCATGCGTGGCCTCCAGCCATGCCAACCTTATCTTGCGCCTACAGCAGGGATGCCTGGGCCCTAGGGGAGGATGCATGAGCTCACCTCTCTTGTGTCTTTGTCTGGAATCAATGTCTGGAAGAAGAGGTGATGTACTGGAGGTCGTAAGAAGTACTTCAGTCTGTGCAGGCATGGTTTGTTGAACAGCCCACCTTGTGGTGTTCGTGCATATACCTGGGCAGTCCTGGGGTTGGCAGGCTCTGACCGTGCTATCTCTTTTCTGGCTGGGGTTTCTGGGACTGAGAGCCAAGGAACTTTCTCTAAGGGAATTTCCGACTGTGGAGATGGTGGGCTGGAAGAGCAGCTCAAAGAGGATGGAGTTGAGATATCCATAGGAGTGTCCCGGTTCTGGACGTCATTCTGGGGAGAGTCAGGCCTGCCTGGTGGGAAGCGATGCAAGTCTCCTGGTAGGTGTGGGAGGTCTCCTGATGTGCACATCACGTTTCCAGGGGAAGGCAGCACATCTGTTAGCGGCATGCCTCCTGGTGACGGTGACGCATCTCTCGGTGATGGGGGCATGCCTCCCGGTGACGGTGGCACGTCTCCTGGTGATGGTGGTATGTCTGTTAGTGACTTCAGTGCATCTCCTGGTGATGTTGGCGCACCTCCTGGTGATGCTGGCACACCGCCTGGTGATGCTGGCAGGTCTCTCAGTGATGGCAGCACATCTCCTGGCGATTGTGGTACCTCTCTTGGTGACTGCGGCATGTCTTGAAGGTGTGTTACATCTTGTGGATATGTTACGTTTTGAGGTGGGCCTGGGATATCTTGAGGCAGGCCCACCGAATCTTGAGGTTGGCTCACTGAGTGCTGAGGATGCCACAGTACGTCTTGAGGTGGGTCTGGCATAGTCTGCTGTGGGCATGGCACTTCATGAGGAGGGCATGGCATTTCTTGAGGTGGGTGAGGCAAAGCTTGGTGCTGGCGCTGCACAGTCTGTGATGGGCATGACAAGGCTCGTGGTGGGCATGAGGCGGCTCTTGGTGGACAGGGTGAAGCCCTCAGTGGGCAGGGCAAGGCTCTCAGCGGGCAAGGCAAGGCTTGTGGTAGGCAAGGCACATCTTGCTGTGGGCATGGCAAGGGTGCCCTTTGGTTGTTGCTGCAACTATTACCATTATTGCTTCCTGGGGAGAGGGAACTCCCATCTGAAGACAGCTGTAGGTTTCCCATGAAACTGAGGTCCCCTTTGACTGTGGATGAGCTACAGTTTGGCTCTGCTGGATAAACAGAGTCCTGACTGATGGATGGTAGCAGGGGAAGAGGACTTTCAAATGTGGTTTCTTCCAACAGGTCCAAATCCACAGGATCACTGTTAATGATTCTCTGGGCTGCAGGCTGAGAACTTCTGTCTACAGGTCCTCCTGTCACCTCTTTGCTGGAGAGGCTGGGACATGTCTGAAGACTTGCTGGTTCCTTCTGGGAAGGAGCAACAGGTTCTAAAGTCAAGTCAAAAGTAGCAATAGGTCTATTCTCTTCCTCACTTCTTGTTAGGTCGATCACACAGAGCCCATTGCGATCCTTTGCCCTTGGTCTGGTCTCTCTGGTTAAGTCAATGAAGTCCTGTTGAAGGATTTCGAGAAGAGAACACGTTAAGTAAGGAATGTCAGCTTCATCTGAGAAGATTAAAGTCTTAGCTTTTAAGGATGAGTATTGCCTTACTTTTCCATTTCACTACTAATTTATAAGTCTTGTACACATAAGCATTAGTTTATTTTCTTGTTCTACATCTTGCTACTGTCAAAGTTGTCAGTTTCTATACCTTCTGAAGTTATCCAGATGTTACATGCACTCACTAGTGTGAGTGTCATGGCAAGACTTTTCTGGTCCAAGGCGTAGAAGATCCTCCAATCTTAAGTTATAACATAAAAAGTAATCTTTGTTTGGAAAAGCAAAGGATAAACAAAAACAGGAACTAAATAAGAAGGAAAAGTAATACAAGAGAACCTATGTGCTAAGAACATGTTGAGTGCTTTCACCTGGTATTTTTTTTTTTTTTACAGGCAGAGTGGACAGTGAGAGAGAGAGACAGAGAGAAAGGTCTTCCTTTGCCGTTGGTTCACCCGCCAATGGCCACCGCGGCCAGCACGCTGCGGCCGGCGCACCGCGCTGATCTGATGGCAGGAGCCAGGTACTTATCCTGGTCTCCCATGGGGTGCAGGGCCCAAGTACTTGGGCCATCCTCCACTGCACTCCCTGGCCACAGCAGAGAGCTGGCCTGGAAGAGGGGCAACCGGGACAGAATCCAGCGCCCCGACCGGGACTAGAACCCGGTGTGCTGGCACCGCAAGGCGGAGGATTAGCCTAGTGAGCCGCAGCGCCGGCCTTCACCTGGTATCTTCAATGTTCACAAGGACCCTTTAGGGAAGGCGTTATCATCTCCTTTACACAGAAGGGAAACTAGAGTTTAGAGGGGTGAAGTTATAAGGCCTGAACAGCTAAGTAGCTGAGCAGATATCCAAACCCAGTTCTGTCTCATTTCCCTCTAAGGCCTGGGAATGCATAGCTTCATTCAATATGTAATCACCCTGAAAACAGATATGGACTACAATAAGGGTCATAAAAGCAACAGTGCAAGTCTGAGCTAGACTAAGTCATGGAGAATGTCCTAGCTTCACTTCTCTTCCTGGTGAACTGAGAAGGCAGCTCACACAGTCACTACCCACAGGTAATCAATCCGCACGCCACCAAACACTGCTCTCTCTTCTGAGTGTCTTCTCGCTGAGTTGGGTATCACTGCTGTTGGTACATCAGGGTCCTGAGGCTGGCAAAAACTACTGCTGCCACCAAAGCTCCTGTGTTATTTCCCTCTCTCTTTTTTACTCCCCATGTTATTTCTCTTAATATGAACAGAGCCTTCAAAAAGTTCATGGAAAATGCACATTACAGAAAAAACTGCATGGATTTGAAAAATTTTTATAACATTATAAATTTATATTTTAATTCCATATGCCAAGAACATTTTGAAGTATTCATGTAGATGTGATAGTTACCACTATCAATAGCACAGAAGGGACCAGCATTGTGGTGTAGCAGGTAAAGCCAACGCCTGCAACGCTGGCATCCTATGTGGGTATTGGTTTACGTACTGGCTGTATCTTTCCAAACCAGCCCCCTAATGGTGGCCTAGGAAAAGCAGCAGAAGATGGTCCAAGTGTTTGGACCTCTGCCACCCACGTGGGAGACCCAGATGGAGCTCCTGGATCATGGTTTTGGCTTGGTTCTGCCTTGGCTGTTGTGGCCATCTGGGTAGTGAACCAGTGGATGGAAGACCTCTCTCTCTCTCTCTCTCTCTTTAACCCTGACTTTCAAATAAAATAAATAAATCTTTATAAAAACCAGCACAGGATTCTAGGGGGTCAAGTGAGAAATTGGCATGGACCTCATGCTGGAATAGGAGTTGCGTGGAGAACTGTGAGATCTCACGCTCAAGAAGCAAATCATACAGCACCCGTGCTGCTGGTGACCCTGAGAACCAGCGGAACTGAACACACGGATAGCTAAAAGGCAACTGAAGGTCTGAACTCAGCTCCTCCCTCACGGCCGCTGCTATGATGTGACATTACCATGTCTCTCCCATTTAAAAGCCATCAACAATTCCACATGAGTTACAAGATAAAAGTGACATGCCATGGTATGGCTTAAAAGGCCCTTCATGGGCCAGTGCTGTGGCGGAGCAGGTAAAGCAGCTCCTGGCTCCTGGTTTCAATCAGTCCCGCTCCGGCCATTGTGGCCAACTGGGGAGTGAACCAGCGGATGGAAGACCTTTCTCTCTCTCTCTGCCTCTCCTTCTCTCTCTGGGTAAATCTGACTTTCAAATAAATAAGTAAATCTTTTTTTTTTTTTTTAAAGACCCTTCATTATAAGGCTTGCATTTTCTTTTCACCTCTCTGATTGCTCTTCTTCCTCACATGATCAAATCACACTGAACTAGTAGAGATCTCTACACGTGCCCTGCTTTCTCAAGTATCTATCTGTACAATGTTTGCATATGTCTTTTCTTTTACCTGAAGTGACTATTATCTCTTTGATTATTTAGAAATGTCTTGGTTTTCAAGACTCAGCATAGATATCTTCCAGATTGGGGCTGGCATTGGGGTGCAGTGGGCTGAGTCTCTGCCTGGGATGTTGGAATCCCATTTTGGCACTGGTTCAAGTTCTAGCTGCTCTGCTTCTGATTCAGCTGCCAGCTAATGCACCTGGAGAAGCAGCAGAAGACGGCACAAGTCCGTGGGCCCCTGTACCCAGGTGGGATACCTGGGTGGAGTTCCAGGTTCCTGGCTTTGGTTTGGCTCTGTCCTGGCTGTTGGGGAGTGAACCAGTGCATGGTGGAAAATCTCTCTCTCTCCCTCTCTATGTAACTCTGCCCTTCACATAAATAAATCTTTAAAAAATTACAGATCAGTTTTTATCCCAGGTTTGATTAACCCTTCCCTCCCTCATGTCCCCGCTTGCTCCTCTCCCCAAGAATTTAATGATACTGAAAACAGAAATCCACTTACCTCATTTTCTCATTGGTTATTGTTAGTACAGATAAATACTATTTATTTATGTATATTAACCCTGTATCTTGAGACCTTGTTAAGTTCACATACTCATTTGAACAAACTTTTTTTTTGGTAGATTTCTAAGGTTTTCTAAATAAACAGTCATATTCTGTAAATAAAAGTCTTCTGTTTTTTTTTTCTTTGTAAGCCAAACTATCTACTTTTATTAAAGATATTTTTCATTAACAATCATGGTATTGTTTAACAAACAGGACATGGGCAGACAACCATTAACAGTACAAAATAACTTTCCAATCTCTCCTTCAATGGACTACCAAAATCAGATAAGTTACCATACACCTAATAAAACCTTTGATGTTCAGAACAGGAAACTTTTATTTTTTTTAAAAGATTTTATTTATTTATTTGAGAGGTAGAGTTACAGGCAGTGAGAGGGAGAGATAGAGAGAAAGGTCTTCCATCTGTTGGCTCACTCCCCAAATGGCTGCAACGGCTGATCTGAAGCCTGGAGCCAGGAGCTTCTTCTGGGTCTCCCATGTGGGTGCAGGGGCCCAAGCACTTGGACCATCTTCACTTGCTTCCCAAGGCCATAGCAGAGAGCTGGATTGGAAGTAGAGCAGCCAAGACCAGAACCGGTGCCCATATGGGATGCTGACGCTGCAGGCGGAGGATTAACCTACTCTGCCACGGCACCAGCCCCCAGAAAAGGAAACTTTTCAATTGAAGGTTGACATTTCACATTTAGCTTTCTTGTTTAACAACTTTTCGTGTGCTGACCTGATTTCCAGGAAATGAAATGAAAGTGGCAGAATTATCACTGTGAAGACACAGAATCTAGAAAAAAAAGAAAAAAACACGCTTCTTTTGAGGGTTGCCACCTCAATAGTGTCATGGGCAAGCCCAGACTGCCTGAAATTCTAGTATATGATCTTTTTGGGGGTCAGGTCCCAACAAGTCTCTGGCCTTAAGGGAGGTAAGTCTATGCTGAAGGCAGATAGGGAGAGACAGACACAAAAACAAACTTTAGGGTTTTTGCACCACAAGGTGGCTATGTATGTCAGCATCAGGGAACTCCTCCTGGGGGCCAAGAGAAAGTCTTTCACAACTAGAAGTGAAAGGTGTTCTCCTCCTCATTGATTCTGTTTCAGATACATTCTGTCTGTGACATATGCTCCTTCCCTAGGAGAGGATCCTGAAGTGTTCTGTGTGTTAACAACAGAGCTTGAAAAGCAGGTAAAGCAGAGTTCTGCATTTCCATAAAAGTTGATAAAAATGGTATGTCAAAGTATACAGCTCTCAAAAATGCATGCATTTCACTTAGCATCTCCAGTAAGTTCAGCTTTCTGGGCCTTTTCTGTTTTGGCATTTCCATCTCCTGCAGGGTTATCGCTATCCTTGCCAGGATCAGCCTTTCTCCCCCTTTCCCTTTGGGTACCCCCTTTCTTCTCTGTAGGGGTGTTTTTAGGCTTGTTCTGGTTTTGGAGGAGCAGGTTTAGCCAACAACCTGTGGTTTGCCCTTAATGCTTCAGGGATGCATCAGCATGTGGGCTTTGGTTGGTCTGGTGGTCATTCTTGCCGCTTCTTCACAGTAAGTTTTCCTTCTTGCTTTCCAATTTGTTTTCCTTCCTTTCCTCCCTCCCTTCCTTCCTTCTTCCCTTCCTTCCTTCCTCTCCTTTTCTCTCTCTCTCTTTCTTCCTCTCTCTCTCTACCTTCTCACAGTGGCTAAGGCATCCAGCGTAATTCTGAATAGAACTGTTGAGTGCAGACATTCTTACCTTATTTTTGAATTAAAAAAAAGTATTTCAGACTTCCATCAAGTCTAATGTTAGCTACGGGTTTTCATGGACGCCCTTTATGAGGTTGGAGAAGTTCTCTTGTTTCCAGTTTACTGAGAGTTTTAATTGGGAATGGTTGTTCAATTTTGTCAAATGCTTTTTATGTACCTGTTGAATCAACCATGATTTCTTCCTTTCTTCTAGTACTGTCTAAATTTATATTGATTGATTTTCTAACATTAAATTAACCTTGCATTCCCGGGAAAATTTCACTTGGCTAGAATGAATTTTTGCATGTTGTTTCCTACTCTTATAATTTCCTTCTCTGATTTGCCATCAGAATAAAACTGACCTCATAAAATGACATGAGAACTATTCCCATCCTTCTGTTTAGGTTGTGTTGGAATGTGCTTTCTTGAATGTTTGGCAGAGTTTACCAGTGAAGCTGGTTATACCAGAAATTTGCGCTATAGTAAAGTTACAAATAAATATTATAAATTCAATTTCCTTAGTATACATAGGGCTTAAATATTTTTCTTTTCTTTAATTTTTGTGACTTTTTCCAGGAATTTGTCCGTTTCACTTAAATCATCAAGTTTATTGGCATAAAATTATTTAATGCTTTTTAATGCAATACTGTGTATATAGAATTATTTACTCCCAATTCTTATTTTTTAATTCCAAGTATTAGTAACTTCTATCTTCTACATTTTTTTTTGCCCCTGATCAGTTAGTTTATTTATTTTATTCATCTTTTCAAGGAACCAGTTTTTCATTTTCATCTATTCTTTATTATTCCCTTCCTTCTACTTTGGATTTAATCCCCCTCCTTTTTTAAAGATTTATTTATTTATTTGAAAGGCCGAGCTACAGAGAGGCAGAGGCAGAGGCAGAGAGAGAGAGAGAGAGAGAGAAAGGTCTTCCATCTGCTGGTTCACTCCCCTGATGGCCTCAACAGCTGGAGCTGCGCTGATCCCCCATGTGGATGCAGGGGCTTGGGCCATCTTCCACTGCTTTCCCAGGCCATAGCAGAGAGCTGGATCAGAAGTAGAGCAGCCAGGACTCAAACGGGTGCCCATATAGGATGGCAGCACTGCAGGCAGAAGCTTTACCTGCTACGCCACAGGTGCTGGCCCCTAATTTCCCCTTCTTTTTCTAGCTTCCTAATCTGAAAGTTTAGATCACTAATTTTAGATTTCTTTTCTTTTTTTAAGATTTATTTATTTATTTATTTGAAAGTCAGAGTTACACAGAGAGAGGAGAGGCAGAGAGCGAGAGATCTTCCATCCGATGGTTCACTCCCCAATTGGCTGCAACGGTCGGAGCTGTGCCGATTGGAAGCCAGGAGCCAGGAGCTTCCTCCGGGTCTCCCATGCGGGTGCAGGGGCCCGAGGACTTGGGCCATCTTCTACTGCTTTCCCAGGCCTCAGCAGAAAGCAGGATCGGAAGAGGTGCAGCCAGGACTAGAACTGGCACCAATATGGGATGCTGGGGCCTCAGGCCAAGGTGTTAACCCACTGTGCCACAGCACCGGTCTCTAGATTTTTTTTCTAACACTAGCATTTTTTTTTTTTAAAGGCAGAGTGGATAGTGAGAGAGAGAGAGAGACAGAGAGAAAGGTCTTCCTTTGCCGTTGGTTCATCCTCCAATGTCCGCTGTGGCTGGCGCGCTGCGGCCGGCGCACCGCGCTGATCCGATGGCAGGAGCCAGGTGCTTCTCCTGGTCTCCCATGGGGTGCAGGGCCCAAGCACTTGGGCCATCCTCCACTGAACTCCCTGGCCACAGCAGAGAGCTGGCCTGGAAGAGGGGCAACAGGGACAGAATCTGGCACCCCGACCGGGTCTAGAACCCGGTGTGCCGGCGCCGCAAGGCAGAGGATTAGCCTAGTGAGCCGTGGCGCCTGCTTGTTTTTTTTTTTTTTTTTGACAGGCAGAGTGGACAGTGAGAGAGAGACAGAGAGAAAGGTCTTCCTTTGCCGTTGGTTCACCCTCCAATGGCCGCCGCGGCTGGCGCTGCGGCCGGCGCACTGCGCTGATCCGAAGCCAGGTCTCCCATGCAGTTGCAGGGCCCAAGCACTGCACTCCCAGGCCACAGCAGAGAGCTGGCCTGGAAGAGGAGCAACCGGGACAGAATCTGGCGCCCCGACTGGACTAGAACCCGGTGTGCTGGCACCGCAGGCAGAGGATTAGCCTATTGAGCCACAGCACCGGCTAACACTAGCATTTTAAGCTAAAACTTTCACTGTAAGTACTGCTTTGTCTTCATCCCACATTTTTTTTTTTCAAGATTTGTTAATTTGTTTTGAAAGCCAGAGTTAGAGAGAGACAGAGAGAGATAGAGAGAGAGGGAGAGATTATCTTCCATCTGCTGGTTCACTCCCCAGATGGCTGCAATAGCCAGTGCTCGTCCAGGCTGAAGGCAGGAGTTTCATCCGGGTCTCCCATGTAGGTGGCTAGGCCCAAACTTGGGTCATCTGCTTCTGCTTTTCTCAAGCTATTAGCAGGGAGCTGGATCTGAAGTGGAGCAGCCGGGGCATGAACCAGTGCCCATATGGGACGTCAACATCACATACCCATAACACTGGCCTATCCCACAATTTTTAACACGAAGTTACTTTATGAACATGAAGTTCAAATTCTTTCATCAAAATCAGAAAATGCTGTTAAGATTTTAATCCTTTGAAATACAGTGAGACTTGTTTTACATCCTTACACATGGTGAATCTTCCTGTGCACTTCCTTCTGCAGCTGTTGGTTTTGGTTCTATAAATAGCAGTTAGGTCGTGGTGGCTGATAGTATTTTTTAGATCTTATTTAATTTTGGAGGGATTCAATGTGGTATCAACTACTGAGAGAGCAGTACTATGAGTGTGGCTTTGATTATTTTCCTTTGCAATTCAGCTTGGTTTTGGCCTCATTCAGAAACTGCTTATTAGATTTATTTACACTTATAATTGTTACATATTCCTAATGTATTAGCTCTTTTATCATTAGGAAGCATCTCTCTTAAGTTTCCAGCTATGCCTCCTTGTACTGATGTCTGTTTTTTCTGGCAATAATAAAGGTTCTCCAAAATTTTACACATACATATTTGCATGGTATATTTTCCTTCTATCTGTTAACTTTCAGTGTTTTTCTGTCTTTGTATTTCAAGTTATCTTGCATATGGATGAAATATCTCATGCAGATAGTACACACTTTTTTTTTGTCAAGTCTGATGATCTGCCTTTTAATTAGAATTTTCATTCACTTATACTTAACTATTGACATGTTTGCTTTTTAAAATAAAAGCTTATTTATTTTCATCTAATTGACAGAGAGAGCCAGCCAGCCAGCCAGCCAGATCTTCTATCCACTGGTTCACTCTCCAAATGCCTGCAACAGCCACAGCTGGGCCAAGCCGAAAACCAGGAGCCCAGAACTCCACCTGGATATCCCACCAAGTCACCATCTTCTGCTTCCCAAGATGCACTAACAGAAAGTTGTATTGAAAGAAGAGGAGCTAGGACACAAACTGGAAATTCAGCCTGGGATGTGGGAATCTCAAGTGGTGGTCCAACCAGAGGTGCCTCAACCCCTGTCCCAACATGTTTGTTTTTGTGTCTACAATCACACTGCTTCCCACTTGTCCTACCTGTTCATTGCTTCTCTGACCCTCCTTTCCCATCTCCCTTCATGCTAATCGTATTTATCTGGACATTCTATTTTAATTCCTCTACTGAGTTTCTAGCTATCTCTCTTCTTAATTCCTTTATTGGCTTTCTAACTATATAACTTTTTAAGTATATTTTTAGTGGTTGTTCTTGAGACTACAGTATATAAATTCAATTTATTCCAGTGTGCTTAGAAACATACTAGATTACTTAAAGTGAAAATACAGGAACCAGTATCTGGCATTGAGGCACAGCAGGTTAAGCTGCCTGTGATGCCGGCATCCCATGAGTTCTGGTTCGAGTTCTGGTTGCACCATTTCTGATCCTGTTCCCTGATAATGCACCTGGGAAGGCAGAGCAAGATGGTCCAAGTACTTAGGCTCATGCCATTCATGTAGGAGACCTGGATGGAGTTCCAGGCTCCTGGCTTTGGCCTGGCCCAGCCCTGGCCATTGCTGCTATCTGGGGCGTACACCAGCAGATGGAAGATCCTCAAAGCTTAACTTTCTTGTAGTGTAAGTCTACCAGTGAAAAATTCTTTCAGTCTGTTGATCTAAAAATGTCTTTTTTTCTTATTTTTGAAGAATAATTGTGCCAGAAGCAGAATTCTTGGCTGAAAGACTTCCATCATTGAATATGTCAGTCTTGTCTTTGGCCTGTACAGTGTCTGATAAGATGTCAGATATTCATTGCACTGTTGTTCCCTATATCCTTTTCCTCTTGATAGGTAAGGTATGGTTTTCTTTGTGTTTATCTGGCTTTGAGTCTGCTTTACTTCTTGGCTCTGTATGTAAATTTTTTCCCATCAAAACAGGATATTTCGGGCATTTTCTTTCAGGCATTATTTCTTAAAGCCTTTTCTACAACCTATACCTAACCTCTGAGACTTTAATTAGACCTAAGTTGCATTGATTGGTATTGTTCTACATATTTCTCAGGTTCTGTTCAATTGCACTCCATCTCCCCTTCCTCCCCACCTTGAAATGGAGTGGTTTTGGCCGGCGCCGCGGCTCACTAGGCTAATCCTCCGCCTAGCGGCGCCGGCACACCAGGTTCTAGTCCCGGTCAGGGCGCCGGATTCTGTCCCGGTTGCCCCTCTTCCAGGACAGCCCTCTGCTGTGGCCAGGGAGTGCAGTGGAGGATGGCCCAGGTGCTTGGGCCCTGCACCCCATGGGAGACCAGGAAAAGCACCTGGCTCCTGGCTCCTGCCATCGGATCAGCGCGGTGCGCCGGCCGCAGCGCACTGGCCGCGGCGGCCATTGGAGGGTGAACCAACGGCAAAGGAAGACCTTTCTCTCTGTCTCTCTCTCACTGTCCACTCTGCCTGTCAAAAAAAAAAAAAAAAAAAAAAAAAAAAAAAAAAAAAAAAGAAATGGAGTGGTTTTTATTGACCTACTTTGAACTTCACTATTTCTTTTGTCAATCTGCTGTAAAGCCTATTTTTTTTAAATTTCAGTTACCATATTTTTTGTCTCTTTAATTTGTTTCCATTTCTGTTAAGATCGCATTTTTTAACTTGTTGGCCATATTTATATTTGTTTTCAAACTTTTGATAAGTCCAACCCTTAGATTCACTCAAGGTCAGTTTCTGTTGACTATCCTTTATCCTCTCTGAGTAGAAGTCACACTTGTCTGCTTCTGTGTAGGCCTTAGGTTTGACTGTGTACTTCTAAGAATTGTCCTGTTTTTCTTTGTTGTCCTTCAAGTGGATACTTAATTTGCCTGGAGTCCAGCTGCAAGATTTGTCTCCCTTGCATAACATAGGTATTGATACCTTTTTGCTCTGCTAGCCTTGACTTTGTCCCCTGACATTTCAGGCACCCCAGATTTCAACTTCCTGTCACTGAACTTGAAAATGATTGGAGAATGCAGTTAAAAAGTAGCAAACTCACAGAGATTTCCCCATGTAGGCTTTTAAGAAATTATTTATTTATTCATTTGAAAGAATTACAGAGATGGAGAGACAGAGAGATTGATCTTCCATCCGCTGGTTCACTCCCCAGATGGCCACAATGGCTGGGGCTGGACCAGGCTGAGCTTTATCAGGTTTCTCACATGGATGCAGGGGCCCAAGGACTTGGACCATCTTCCACTGTTTTCCCAGGCCATTAGCAGGGATCTGGACAAGAAGTGGAGGAGCCAGGATTTGAACAGTCACCCATATGGGATGCTGGCATGGCAGGAGCTGGCTTTACCTGCTACGCCATGATACCAGCCCCAATGTAGCTATCTTCTAAGACTAGATGATTCCTCCCTCACCTTTGCCAGATTTTTCATTTAGCCCACATGAAGTATTTTAACTGGCATGGAAAGCAGTTTCAAAGATTGGAAGGGGAATCCAAGTGTATTGCTTTTTAAATCTTGGAAAGAGTTGGCTGCTCCCCTCTGATGATTCCATAGCACACTGTACTTACTAATAACATACAGTGTATACCACAGAGAATTTTGAAGAGTATTTGATTATCTTCCTCCTATTAGTCAAACATCTTTTTTGGTATCTTGTATCCTTAGTACCTAAGGATATTTATTACTTGTGGACTCCACAAGTAATAAATAAATGTAATCTAATAATATTTATCTTTTCATCTCATCTCATCTCATTGTCCTAACTCATAATTAGATAATTTGCATTACTATGACATTTTATTTTAATTAACTGCTCACAGATAACACATTATCTTTCCAGTTTTTGTAGTTGTGTTGAGGGAAGAGAAATATAAATGAGTAAGGTTCCCTAGCATTTGATATCTGCAGAGTTAAACTAGGTAATAAGTCCATCAGGGTTGCAGTGAACTTTATTTTCAGACCCAGATATCTCACAAAAGCCTTGTGGGTAAACTTTATTCATATTTGATAGCTAAAAAAACCCTAAAGCTCAAAAAGCAGAGCACTTTTCTTCTGAAGTTTTAGACTGGCTTATCTCAGACTCTTCTCTACCAGTAAGCTGCTAGCCCAAGCTTAGCTTCCACTGATGGTGTTGAGGGTGAGATTTGTTGCTCACCATTCCAGTTTCAGCTAATTGTTTCTTGTTTTTTTTTTTTTTTTTTTTTTAAAGATTTATTTTGAAAGGCAGAGTTACAAAGAGAGAGGGAGGGAGAGAGAGACAGAGAGAGAGAGAGAGAGAGAGACAGATAGAGAGACAGAGACTCTTCCATCTGTTGATTCATTTCCCAAATGGCTACAACAGCTGGGGCCAGGCTGGGCAGAAGCCAGGAGCCAGTAATTTCTTCTGGTCTCCCAAATGCATGGCAGGGGCCCAAGCATTTGGGACATCCTCCACTGCTTTCCTAGGTGCATTAGCAGGGAGTTGGATTGGAAATAGAGTAGCCAGGACTTGAACCAGTGCTCATATGGGACACTGGGGTCATGAGTGGTAGCTTAACTTGCTATGCTACCCACCAGTCCCCAGCTACTGGCTCAATATTTCTCCTCCACAGTGCCTATTTAAAAATCATCACTGAAAAGAGTTTCCTACTAGCACAAACTGGGTCAATTTATGAATCAAAATAGTAATTCAACAAATGGTGCTGAAGAAACCAGACACCCATAGGCAAAAATATGAACCTTGATCTAAGTCTCATGCCTTGTGTGAGTAGTAAACATTTTGTTTATTTTCAAAGTAAGGTGTTTAGCTGTGAATAGACAACTAGTTAGTGTGAAAGGTACAAGCAGCTAGCTAGCATAATAGCTAGGTTACATGTACCTGGGAAAGTTCTTAGGCAAACAGTATGCTAGGAGTAGCCAAAATAGCTGAAGCAAATGCTGGGAAGACTGTACCCCATAGTATTCAGCCAGTGAGAAAGTGGGGGAAGGAGCCGTGCACTAGGGAATAAATTGCTTGATGAGACTGCATGGGGTGTGCTGGCCCACCAGGCACCTGATCTTGCAAAATAGTTGATAAAGTCTCACTTTTGCTGCACTTCCTGAGTCTGAGTCCTTCCTTTAAGTGGACACATGAGGTTGTTTCTCACACTTGTATCAAAATTAACACACACACACACACATATATGTGTAATATATATATGTATGTAAGTATAAGATACAAAACTATAACTCTCTGTCCCTCCTTCTCTGTCTGTAACTCTGCCTCTCAGATAAATAAGTCTTTAAAAAAGGTGGCGGGCACAGCACTGTGGCATAGTAGGTTAAGTTTCTGCCTTGGTGCCAGCTTCTCATATGGATGCCAGTTTGAGTCCTGGCTACTTCAATTCTGATCCAGCTCCCTGCTAATGGCCTGGGAAAGCAGTAGAAGCTTTAGATCATATCACTCAGTAACAGCATCCTTATTTGGATTTGATTTCAACTATAAGAATAAGAAGTATGGGGCTGGCGCTGTGGTATAGTAGGTTAATTCTCTGCCTGCGGCGCTGGCATCCCATATGGGTGCTGGCCAGATCTAGTCCCTGCTGCTCCTCTTCTGATCCAGCTCTCTGCTATGGCCTGGGAAAACAGTAGAAGATGGCCCAAGTCCTTGGGCCCCTGCATCCGCGTGGGAGACCTGGAGGAAGCTCCTGGCTCCTGGCTTTGGACTGGCCCAACTTTGGCCGTTGCAGCCATTTGGATGCAAGACCAGCGGACAGAAGACCTTTCTCTTTGTCTCTCCCTTTGTCTGTAACTCTGCCTCTCAAATAAATAAAATCTTTGAAAAACTATACCATGTAAGTAAATGTCCTTTTTTATTTTATTTTTTTTATTATTTTTTGACAGGCAGAGTTAGACAGTGAGAGAGAGAGAGAGAGAGAAAGGTCTTCCTTTTTCCGTTGGTTCACCCCCCCCAAGTGGCCGCTACGGCCAGTGCATTGCAGCCAGTGCGCTGCGCTGATCCAAAACCAGGAGCCAGGTGCTTCCTCCTGGTCTCCCATGCGGGTGCAGGGCCCAAGGACCTGGGCCATCCTCCACTGCCTTCCCGGGCCACAGCAAAGAGCTGGACTGGAAGAGGAGTAACCAGGACTAGTACCCGGTGCCCCAACCGGGACTAGAACCCGGGGTGCCGGCGCCACAGGTGGAGGATTAGCCTAGTGAGCCACAGCACCAGCTGTAAATGTCCTTCTTACAAAGTATTTATATGTCAATACATGATGTTTACAAGTTATTCTTTTCATTTTTAAAGATTTATTTATTTTATTTGAAAGACAGTTATGGGGGGGCAAGGGGCAGAGAGAGACACTCCCCAAATGGCTACAATGGCCAGAACTGGGCTGATCTGAAGCCAGGAGCCAGGAGCTTCTTCCGGGTCTCCCACATGGGTGCAAGGGCCCTTGAACTGGGTCCAAACTCTGCTGCCTTCATAGGCATACCAGCAGGGAGCTGGACAGGAAGTAGAGTGGCCAGGGCTCAACCAAACCAGTGCTCATATGGGATTCTGGCACTGCAGGCAGTGACATTACCTGCTATGCCACAGTGTCGGTCCCTACAAGTTATTCTTAGATGGTTAGGAAAAAACACAAACACACACACCCACACACAGAGAACCAGGGAATATGATGAATATGGTAAAATATTAATTTGTGAATCTGAGGTAAGAGACATGAGAGTTTTGTATTATTCTAGCAACATCCTATAAGTTTTAAGTTATCTCAGTTTAAATGACTATCTTAGTATTTCACTGCATCTCATGATTGGTTCAATGGCTTAGTATGGTAGAATGTTCAATGTTTTCTTCTTGTGGGCATTAAAAATTAATTAATTTTCATTTGTTTGAAAGGTAGAGAGAGTTCTTCTGTCTACTGATTCACTCCCCAGATGTCTACAAGAGCCATGGCTGGGCCAAGCCAAAAACCAGAAGCCTGGAATTTAATCTGGGTCTCCCATGTGGTTGGCAGGGACCCAAGTACATGTCCCATCATATGCTGCCTCCCAGGGTTTCCATTAGCAGGAAGCTGGATTGGAAGTAGAGGAGTGGGACCCATACCAG